>NC_056749.1:722152189-722409689 GCF_019279795.1 Protopterus annectens | reverse complement strand
CACAATGTTAACTTCCCCATGTAATGGCTGTGTACTGTGAGCATCAGGCAGAGTCAGCCCTGAATGACAACAGTTGTAACTGAGGGACAGTCAATACAAGTGTGGAATATGTATTAGAAAAATAAATGTGCAAGAACATGAGTGAATGGTATATACTTATGTAACTGGTACTTGTTAATATAGCTAAGTAAGATATGAGTGAGTTGCCTAGCAGTGCCATCAATATCTGACTTGACTGATATCTGTAATATATATACTTATGCAGTTTACCAAATAACCTGGCTCATGTAACTGAAATACCCACTATAGTAAAAGTAGTGCAACAAGTGTACTTATCCCTTCACACTCACAAGTGGAGCAATAAGCATGATTGGAAACAGTCTCCTCTCCTTCATGTTCCCTAGGCACAGGGTTACCTTTTTGTGTAGATTCAGCCCTCTGAGCACTCTGAAGATGCAAATGAGGTGTGAACTCATTAGACTTGCTGAATACCAAACTTCTGACTGTGTAACAGATGTAAACATAGTGTAGCCTCTACACCATTGTTAGCTGCTAATGGCTGGCAGCCATGAATGATAACTCTGACTGAAGCAAAACACATAAATTCATAGACACTCTTTAGTGAAGTGGATGTGTCAGTGGAACTAACTGCAGTGAGCTTTTAAACCAAACAAAACATTCCATATGTATATTTCTTTGGCATAATAGTACAGTTTCCTGCCTTTGCTGGAAAATGTTATTGACTGTCGTGTATTTGTCTCACATCTTGAAAGAAAAAATGAGAGAGTATGCACTGTAGATTGCATGTGTGATAGTAAAGCTGAGATGGAAGGATTTCCAGAACACAAAAAAGAAGGCAGAGCTGTAGCCGCGGTGGTGCAGCGGTAGCCTTGTTGCCTCACAGCAAGAGGTTCTCCTGTTCAATTCTCGGCTGGAGTGCCTTCTGTGTGGAGTCTGCATGTCCTCCCTGTGGTCGAGGGGTGTTCGAAAGACATGTGTGAATGGGCATGCCTTCGTTGAACGTTGGGTGTCAGGTTGGCAACTCAGCAGCATAAAAAAATCTACTGCCAATCATTAGTGGACCGGAGTTCCGCTGTGGCAACCCCTGACCGGGAAAAGCCAAAAGACAAACAAACAAAAAGAAGGCAGAGCTGCAGTTTTGATGGTTCATATCCAGAGATGTCTAATTATTAAACTTCTGTTTCCCTTTTTAATCTTTTTTGTTTTGTTTTTGCTTTTACAACGTGTGTGGCATTTGTCATAGTACAAACATGATTAACGGCTTAAGGAAAAAGTGAAAAATTTAATATCAGTCACCTTACAAAGTGCAAACACGCCTGGCAGCATTATACAGCAGTCAGCAACATGGATGGTAATGAATGTAGAAATTCTACCTGCTACCTGAGGCACAAGGTGTAAATATATCAGGCTGAACAAGAACAGAATATAAATAAAGTTGGGTTGGAGACCCACATTAGTCAATTTTACTGAGGAAGGGTCATAATCAGTATTTAGAGAAGTAATATATGTTTACTATTGCCTTTCACATTTGTACATTGTCTAGCTATCCACAAACAGGGTTCACTACTTAACGAAAAAAGTGTAAAATTTAATTTGGTTCACCTTCCTTCTCACAAACAGACTCAGTGGCTATGCATGGCTGTCAACACTCTGGACAGTACTGAGTGTGGAAAATGTCTGCTACCTAGCTTTCCTGTGGCACCAGGCGTACATGCACAGTTCATGTTCAGGACACATGTGAGCCAGGTCTCAAATCCACCACACTTCACTTTTTCTTAATGGTGTCCCACTGCAATTTTTCACAAAACTTTGATTATAATGGTAATACTACATACTGATAGTTATGTATAGCAGGTTGATTGACAGAAATATATCATTACTGCTTGCATACACATGCTTTTGTAAGTATAATATGTATTGTGTGTAAAACTGGTTTAGCATGACAGTGATGATTATGTATTAAAAATGCAGATGCATATCTCTGATGGACACACCAGAAAGTCTGTACCCACCAGGAAGAAGTAAAGAACTAACTCAAAAAACAAGCCTCCCTGGTGGAATCACAAAATCAATCAGCGGTACAACAGGAGGAAGAAAATCATGGCGAAAATTAGGAATTGCAGCACCCAGCAAGATAAAAACACTCTCATCAAACTAAACAAACACCTCAGAGGATACATAAAGTCTACAAAAGCCAAATTTGAGGCAAGTTTGGTCTCCCAGGTCAAGGACAACCACAAAGCATTCTTCAGCTATGTTAGCAACCTCAGAGGCAATACACAATTGTGTGGAGAGCTCATTGTAAATGGAACTACCTATACTGAGCCAGAAGATATAGCAAACCTCCTGTATGATAAATTCAGCTCCAACTTTACCCTCCTCTCCCCTTCAACCTTCCCTCAGGACATATCATCAAATATAACTCCCCTACTATCACTAGGGAACATGTCCTTAATGCTCTAAGACCAAGAACACTGCATCAGTGGGCCCAGACAATATCCCAGGATGCCTTCTAAATTGCATGAAACATGACCTATCAGGGCCTCTGGAATTACTATTTAACTGTAGCCTCCAAACAGGCTTCATGCCTCATGAGTGGAGGAAGGCAACAATCATCCCTCTGCACAAAGTTGGGCCAACTATGGACCCATAATTCTCACTAGTCTTATATGTAAAGCCATGGAAAGAATTACCATGGAGGTGATCAACAGAGATATAGTAAACCTCCAGACACTGGACCCAAGCCACTTTGGTTTTGTCAAGGGCAGATCATGCCTACTCAGCCTGGTGGACTTGTTCAGGAAGGTCATCAAAACAATGGATGAGGGCAAAGTCATTCACACTGCCTACCTTGACCTGGCCAAGGCATTTTACTCGGGTATTATTGACAAACTCAGGAGGTTAGGTACAATCCCGTATGTCACCCGGTGGATAGCCAACTAGCTCACAGACAGGACCCAGGAAGTTAGAATTCGGAAGTCCACCTCTACAAAGAGACCAGTCACAAGTGGAGTTCCTTAGTGATCAGTCCTTGGACTGTTCCTTTTTGGCATTTACTTCTCAGAAGTCAAGGCCAATGTCAGTGGTCTCTGGCTGACTAAATTTGCAGAAAATTGAAAATTAGGAGCTGTTATTGAATCTCACACTGACAGAAATGTTCTCTAGGAGGAGTTGACATAGGCAAACAACTGGTGTCAGAGCCGTGGACTAAAACTAAATGCCAAGAAATGCATAATAGTATCCTTTGGGAAGTCATCCATCCCTGATAACTATCATATTGACAACACACCCCTTAGAGTTGACCCAGTAGTCATGGACTAAGGGACACAGATATTAATCTAGCCTTTGATTGTCATGTGTGTACAGTGGTGAGGAAATCATTCTACATTGCGCAACTTATAAACAAAGGTATGGAATCTAAGTCCAAGGAAGTCATTATTCCACTTATTTGGCATTTATCAGACCTATCATTAAATACAATGCCCCCTTTGGTATGTACCTAACCAGGCATATCCAACAAATGGAACGTCCACAGAGTTTCCTCACTAAAAGAATACAGGGCATAAGTAATAAATGCTATGCAGACCGCCTCAAGGCCATATTCCTGTATTCCGTCTCCTACAGGCTTTTGAGAGGAGATCTATGCCTGGCATACAGGGCATTGTCAGACCCCACTCTGATGGACCTCCTGCATATCCACAAGACAAACAGCACCAGAATTACCTGTTCTAAAGACTTAAACCTTGCCTGTGATATAAATAGGACCTGCTGGAGAGATAGGAATGTATCCCAGAGACTACCCAGTCTATGGAACAGGCTCCATATCCATGTGAAGTAGAGTTCCACCGTAACCCAATTCAAGTGCAACTTGAACAATTGGATGGGAAACCAGAAATTCATCCTGGGTTTAGCACATTGTCTCTAATAGACACAGGTAACCTGTAAATGGTTCATCTCCCAGGCCCATGCTTACACTTATCAAGAGTATCAGACATTGTTAGAGATTTGGGATGCATGGCTAGGCTTAAAAAGGCTCTTGTGGTGATTAGCCTAGTAAACTCCTATAAACAATAATTTACTGACAATCATCTGCACCCCTCCCATAACCCAAGTATAAATGTAAAACATAATGTATTGTGAGGTATGTATCATAACTCCAAACTCTATTACTAAAGTCATGCAAGTCTATCCATTTCCAGTATAATTTAATTTTTTTATTATTTATTTATTTATTTTATTTTATTTTACATTTGTTGACCGGGATGATCCGACTGAGACAAATAGCCCTTTTTCAGTGGCCCAGGGAGAAAAGCTCTACAGTATGCAAGTCATTAAAAGCATTAGAATTTCACAGTAGTTACATAGAAAGTACATTAAGTAATACAGAGGTAATTAGTTAAGAAGCTCCATTGTTTTGAAATGTACGCATTAAACAATATAAGAGAATAATTCATAAAAAGCAGCAATAATTATAAGTAACAGTAGATGTTTCTAATAAATAACTGAGATCAGAAGAGGAAATGAGATCTGTAGATGTAAAGGTAAATAGTATGCAGAGGTTATAGTTTATCATTGTAGGTAAAAGAGGACATACTGATAGTGAATAGTAAGGTAGAGTCATGTTTACTAAAAATGTCCAAAAACTAATAGGCACAAGACAAGATGAGCATACACTGCAAAGTACAACAAGGTTTAATAGCTGAGTAAAACAAGCTTACAGCAATCAGTAGATCTGATTGTCTGAAGAAGTTAGGAGAAGTGTTTCCTAATGAAAAGCGCTTTACACTTTGTGACTTGGATTCTGTGCAGCCAGATCGTTTTTAACTTTTTATTGCTTGGCAGTTACCGGAGTGTGCACCGGACTACTGATTGCTGTAAGCTTGTTTTACTCAGCTATTAAACCTTGTTGGACTTTGCAGTGTACGCTTGTCTTGTCTTGTGCCTAATAGTAAGGTAGAGTTTAGCAAGTGGACTGAATAATAATGTCAGACATTAATTAGTTCTGCATCACACCTGAGAATGCATAAGCCAGCAACATTTAATGTCACACACATACAGGCTTAATTGAAGTATAGCACCAGTCACTCTTTAAGCTGTATGTCTGCAATGACCATGGCTAACACACTTCTTCTGTAGCAATGAGGAATAATCACCTATATGGAAATGCATGCATTCCCTTTTACATAGGTTTGAATCCCACATCGTACAAATTATGTTTAACAGTGTGTAAGTCCTTCAAAATATGTGCCAAGTCATCTCTGATCTCTCCAATGTCATGGCTTAAAAGCTAAGTCCTTTAGCATTTCATTGTTGACCACTGGACAAAGTGTGATCAGGTCTAGCAGCACACATGCCATAAATCAATGCAAATGTCACCTAATCATTGTTGTTTCATAAACTCCCTTTCTTTTTGTTTGGAAATGTTTCTCTTTGCTTACCATCGTGCAAATGCATTTGGTATGGTTGTGCATTTGCTCACTTGTCATAAAATGCAATATCACAATTTGGTGGAAAACCATTGCAACTGTTGTTGGAGGACCTTCGCAGACATGGCAGGAGATGGGAAGTATGGTGCCAAATTCACGGCACAGAGATGGGATGTGGACAAGTCAAAAACCTTTGTTGCACCCCAAGTGATGCACTACAGCTGCAGGTTGTTGCAGAGGTCTATACCAGGTCTCAATACAAGGCTGTCTCTAGTGCAACTGGCATACCACACACTGGGAAGCAGTCTAGGCACCACTACAGTGACCTTAAAAGGCACAAGCAGGCACAGCTCAAACACAGGCTAGATGAGTTTCGAACTGCTAACTCCCCTGTGTTGTGTAAATCTGTAGATCAAGCAACTTGAAAAAAATGCAGTGGTGTAGACAGCCAAGACTGTTGTCCCTAATGCTTTCATGTCTCTTTTTCTCTCATTCTTTATTTTACAGCTGCAGATGAATTCATAGTGAACAGGGAGGCACATGCTGAGAGACTGGAGTGACTTAGAGAGGCAAGGGGTATGTCTGCGGCCCAACCGATCATGAATGCAATAAATATATTGTGATTCCATAGATCAGTATCAACTTCAGCCGGCATATCTTAACTGTAACACCAAGCATACATGCTTTCTTCTGTAGTTCTTGGTGATTGTATTAGGCAAGTGTAATAGTGCATTAAGGTTATGTGGGTTCAATTCCCACAAGTAATCTACAGATTTGCATTCAACAAGTATCACTTTTAAATTTGAAATGCAGCAATATTGGATTTAATGGTATGTTGTTAAGTTAATCTGTAGTATCTTTAAAAGCATATATGGAATAAGCGAATATTCCAAGGATTATGTATAGCATTTCACAATCATATTTGGGATTGTGAAAGTTCTATAACTACTACAATAATAAAAGGATATTTATTGTAATAAAGCATGAATGTGACATAGCATGGTTCTAATCATCTCTTTTCTTTTTTATCTCACTCCACCCCTTATCTCCCTGTTTTTTGGGGGGAGGGGTTACCTGGAATCACACCGTTCTAATGCCATACCTTTCTGCCAACAAACCAAATGCATTTTAACATAGGGAGATGGGTCAATTGCTGTGCTCAGACGGACAACCATCCACAAGCTGCCACCCCAACACCCAGCACCTCTGGGACGTAACTTTGCAGTACTGCCTCCACAGCCCCTGCCCTACCTGGTCTGTCCTCATCAGATTGCATTACCTCAGCTGGTGGTGAAGTGGGTCCCTCTTGGAGTACTGCAGGAGGCAATGATAATATCACTGCCAGGGATGGTGCATAATCCAACAGAGACTGACCTTGGTGCCTGCATCATCTGCCTGGAGAAGTTGTTCATTAAAATAGAAAAGAGACTCCCACATCAAGCAGTCTCACAGGCAACTGAGGAAGGGGACAATGATGACAGTTCTGAGGGCGAAGACTAGATTCTCACTGTTCCCACACTTGATGGGCATGTGCCTCCAATATCCCCTACCTATCTGCAATCATGATGTCCCTCAACCTTTTTGTTTCCCTCACCAGCCCTATATCTGTCTTGTATGTCCTGTTTGTCTGCACCTACTTCCTCACCTATCAACCTACCTGACCCTTACATTCCTAGATCCCTACCCTAACATTCCTCTCTTTTTGAAATAAAAAAAATAAAATAAAAAAATACATGCACCTGTTCTACAAAAATAATGTGTCTGTACATAGCTCTCTACTTTGCATACATGTCTTCTCGACACACTTGATTTGGTAACATAATTGCATTGTTGTTATTACCCATCTGTGTTGTGGTGACAGTCCAAATTCATCAAGTGTTGTCTACATGTGCACATTATTGTGTTGAAGTGGCTATCTATGGTTCTTTCCTAATTCCCTCCTGCAAATTTATTTATTTTATTTTACATTTGTTTACTGGGAAAGTCCGACTGGACAGGTACCCATTTTCAGCAGAGGCCCGGGGAGAAAAACTCCACATACAAGGACAGTATAACAAATACTTCATAGAAATAAATGTTGTTAATTATGCAACTGATAAAAATACATGCAGAAATTCTGGTATTGTTTTCCCCTTTGCTTGCCACCCTATTTCAACATTTTTCTATCAACCCTCATTCATCATTTCTTAGTATGATGTTATATTTCTATAATATGTTTAATGACCCACAACTTAACATTTGCAGTCATGAGTTCTCATGAAGATATATTAGATACTGGCCAAAAAAAAAATTTGAAGTGATATGCATCCCCACAACTATAAGATATTTATCCAACCTTGTTCTGACTGATAGGGGGGGAAAGAAGGGTTAGGAGAGGGACAAGCCCTTCTTTACCCCTATATCAGTCACTTCATGTACAGAGTATGGCAAGTCAATAATGAAAACACACCAAAAACATCCATTGCACCAAACGTTTTTATGTGTATGTCCAGTTCTCTTTGTATTCACCCTTACTCTTCCACCCCTGTTTGATGTAGGCTGATGGATGTAAAGGTTATCTCATGGTTTCTGCATTCTGTCATGACTCTGCTGATGGATAATACCAATGTGTTACCTTAATTCCATAGGTTATTAGTACTCGTGTAGTGTATAAGGTTTCAAAATCTGCTGTAGGATTCCCTATGTGGCATGTTCAGGTGATGATCAGGTGTACAAATGTATGTTTACATATAACACAGTAGTACAGGATGCTCTTAGGACTGATTTCAGTGGTCTCTTTCCTGTGTATCTATTGCCTATTCATCTGTCTATCCCTTCTACATAAGTATGATAGATTGTATCTGTTCATAGGTTCAAAGGTTCATAGGTGTTTACTAGGCTAACGACCATTAGGATCTTTTCAAACTTAGCCATGCATCCCAAATCTCTGACAAGTTCAGATACCCTTGATAAGTGTAAGCATGGGCCTGGGAGATGAACCATTTGCTGCCTATCCATCTGCTTATCCCTTCTCCTACATACGTATGATACATTGTATCTGTTCTCTATCCATCTGTCTACCCCTTCTCCTATGAATACGATATGTCTAATACATCTGTTTATCAAGTAAAGTGGGCAGTGGTGCAGCGGTTAACGTTGTCGCCTCACAGCAAGAGGTTCTCTGGTTTGATTCTCGGCTGGGGTGCCTTCTATGTGGAGTTTGCATGTTTTCCCTGTGTTCGCGTGGGTTTCCTCTGGGTACTCTGGTTTCCTCCCACATTCCAAAGACATGCATCTGAAGCATTTCTCCCAGAGCCTCCACTGAAAACAGGCTCTGTGGAACCTAGTCGGACTTTCCTGGTCAACAAATGTTAAAAAAAATAATAAATAAAGTATAAAGTGGGCCACATTCGATATAACTGGCACCATTATATTTCAGATGTCCCAGATAGTTTTCAAACAAATGTATGCGGATGTATTAATTATTTTCACTCTATATCGCCTCTATCCTTATCCCATGCAATTCATGCTACAGGGCAGGATTGAGAAGACATGTCATACCAACACATCATTAAGATGTTAATAAACATGCCAGGACAGTACCTCCTATGTCCTCTACAGCCCTGTGTCTGTTATCACCTGCTCAGTCTCATCAGAATATACTGTAGCATCTTTAGTAGGCTGATGGATGAAATGTTCATCTAATGTGATGTAGAAACTGTCCTTACTGTGAAGAAGCATGCTGCACACTCTTTTCAGGATATGCAACTCTAAACAAATAGCATATCTGCTGAGTCATACTAATCATTTCAAAAGATGCACCACCCCTTGTCATTTGTAGAAAACTGTACACACAATTAACTTGTGATTTTCAGCAAGGGCTGCAAAACAGCTATTAGTTGTAAAAGTGTACTGAGGTAGGCATTAGTGATACAGTTTGGGGAAGACACATACTTTAGTGTAGTCATTGACAGTCACATTTGCAGTCTTGATCACATTTATTTAGTTAATGACAACCTGACACCATTTAGAAAAATGGAGAATCATTTGGATTTGAACCCTCACCCATCTATGTACTGGTCAGGAATTCACTGCTCTTAAACCCTGTACCACATATAAAGCTAGGCTACAAATCTATTTTCCACACTCAGTACTGCCCACAGTGCTGACAGATGCACATCGTCACTGAGCCTGTTTTTGTGAAGGAAGGCGCACTACATTACAGCTACTTGGGCAGGGACACAAAACACTGGTCAGACAGAGAGGGTGCTGAAGGTCTTGGCTTGGCCACTCAGCTGAGATCTCAACTCTATAGTTGTGCCAGTGGTGAGTCTTATTGGGATCTGGAGAATGAGGGATAAACCAACCCTAGACTGACTGTGGTCTCTGTGTGCTCTTAAGGGAAATTGCACTTTACTGTGTGTGTGTACATGTCACCTTCCCAGTGTGTATGTGCCCCACTGTTGACAGTGGTGAGGATTGAGGCTCCTTGATTACTGGGCCAGTGATGGGGTGTTACAATACCCATATATATATATATATATATATATATATATATATATATATATATATATATATATATATTTATATTTATATATATATATATATATATATATATATATATATTAAGAGCACATACATGCACATCATGTACATGGAATTGTGATAATCAGAATGACATGGAAAGCTGTAGAATTTCATGTGGATGTAAATATGAAATATTGATTGTGGTTGCAAACTTTGATCCCTGAATAATGAGGCCATGAGTAAATGTATTTTTCTCATCACATTTTTGTTTCCCCACTTTTGTCTGCCATGCATCATGTTTCAGAGCCTCTTATTGATTTCTGTACCCAAGATCCCCTCCCCTGAGCATTCAACTGGCTTAGTGTCCAGGCTGGAGTGCTGCTGTGTGAGAAGAATTTGCTGGAACTTCAAAGATCAGGTGAAAAAAAAATCAGTGCTTCTCTGGATGGTACAATTCTGAGCACACTGCAAAGCTTTTTTGTTTGTACCTCACCCAGTACTGTCCCTTGATTTTCATATAATAATGTCAATGCAAAACATATCTATGATCTGGCAGTGCATTCTCATGACTTCTATGGTAGGGATATAGCCCGCGGTGTCCACTGCTGGCTATAGCTCTAAATGTTGTACTCATTCCTGTCCCTCAGCCAGTTCCTTAGGAACCAGGGCCCCTAACTATACCTATATCACCCAGGTCTCATTCAAGGCTCCATCTTTCTTGTGCTGCAGAACCAGATATGCCAGTTTCTGTGGATTACAGTGACAAAAATGATGAACCGGATAATAATTTTAAAGTCTGTATAGAACATTCACTGACAATGTAAACACTTTGGCTTTTGAAGCATCATATAGTATAGGGACAGAAAGAATGATGAAACCATAGCAGCAGTACTTTATTACTGAAAGGACATCCTTCCACACAAAAGCAACACATAACATCCACCTGATCCCAAACGTGCTGGAAATAAGATTCTATTCTTTAGTTGTGTGCAGCCCCTGACACTTGTGGAGGAGTTGATGAGTGGCAGCTGTTAGAAGCTCATGTGATATATGCTAGCAGTTCTGCATGACATGCCTAAATTTCTCGCTCTAGGCTTGGAGCATTTTGTACACTTGCATGACGTCAACACCTAATGTCGGAAGGTTTGCAATTTATCATGCTCCCAATTTTGTTTGCTCATCTTCTGGAGCCTTTAGCAGGCAATTGATGAATGTCCAGCTCCTATCTAGGATACAGAAAACCCTGTGGTGCATGTTGTGACACAGACAGACCTTCTAGTGTCAATTCCTCCATTTCCCAAAAGTCAGGACTGAAGATAGTTGGAAGCTTTGTTCACTTTTGGCCTCCCGTACTTTCCTGCCTAGGTCTACTATTAATGGGGTTCTTTTTAAAATACTGAAACAATACCTTGGGCAGCAAAGGTAGAAAGTAGGTCTTCAATGGTTGTGGGATGTCACTTTGAGACAGGGATCACAATAAAACTCAGGGTTACATGTTCCTGGCACTTGATTACAAGACTGTGGTCAGAAGCATGTTTGGGTGCAAGCCTCATCTTCCACCACAAACTTTGAGTGAGCTAGAAATGGGACAATCTTAATAGCTAGCATTGGAGAAAGTCTTCATGCTCTCAGTTATCGCCTTACCAAAATCAATTATGAAGAAATATGGCTCAGTTGTCACCAACATGACCTTGGCCAACTCAAGCATCATTTTGAGAAGGGAGTCACAAGATTCACACTTTCTTGACATTCATGATGCTTAGGGCTGGCCTTAGCCGAAATGGCGCCCTAGGCGAAGTAGTGCCCCATTAAGCCCCACCTACAACATACTCATGAAACACCCCTATTTGAGCCACACCCACAGGTAGGTCACTCCCCAAGAAAGCCACTCCAGTCATTTCCTTACATTTAAATGCACAGGAAGAAAAAGATACTTTGTAATGTAGTTAAATTCCAAGTACCTTTAGTATGTTTTTTTCTGCTTTAAATACCAGAGCCGGATCATGGTCAAATAGGGCCCTAGGCAGGGTAACAGACCACCCCCCAGAGCAGCCCGTCCTGCAGCAACCCCCTACTCCCCCAGCAGCAGCCCCCTCCTCAGCCATTCCAGTGTTCCATTATTTGGTTATTTCTCACCAGTTACCATGCATACTATTCTCTTATTTGCTTCTACAGTGATTACAGATATTGAAATAAAATAGCACAAACACAGATAGCCATTTGCTAAACAAACAATATAGTCTAGCAATGAAAACAGACTTAGCATGAGCAGTCAACTTATCTGTCCTTGGAACTCACATTCATTGAAATTGCATGAAAACCCACATTCATAGAAAATGCATCTGGCCAGTGGAGAATTAAGTTTACCTTTGTGCTGTTTTCAAAACAGACTCCTTCCACACATTTTTTAGGGACATACATACATACATGTATTTGTTCTTTGATTCACCTTATATTCCTTGTATAATACAGCACCACTTGTTAGAATGTTTTAAATTTGTAGTTTTAAACATTCTTTTAATAAGCAATGAAACAAAATGTATGAACCAATAACTACCCATTTCAGAAAATTTCAACCATAAAAGGCCACTCAAGACTTCTGTCATTACAATCCACCTATATTACTCCATACGTACAATTTCTGCAAAAGTAAAATCTGAATTCCACATTAAAGGAATTTGTAACTAACGAAGAGGATGCTACTGATAAACAACTTTACATATCAATGTTTTATCTACAAATTCAGTGCCTGCTTCCCTTGAAGAATTAATTGCCTATATTACATTAAAAAATTGGTAAGTTGGTAATATTGCAATAGGAAATGACTAACAAGTTCATAATCACTAGGCATCTTGTGCAAAGGACATACTCAGGAGAGTAGAACCGCTATCCCCCTTATAATGCTCCAAATAACCAACCATATGGGCACTGCAAAATCAGCACTCCACCTACATGGTGTGAGAGTGGAATCCACAGCCTTCCACACCAAAGGCGATTATGCTACTAACACTGCTTTCAGATTCTACAACATAGTGTGCCATTTAATAAACAAAAATCAGCTGATTGCACATTGAAAACATTTACACTTGTTAGAGTGGTATGTCTCACATAGCAATACACACACATACCTACTCTCTCACGAAGCAACACACATACCTTCTTTTTCATACAGCAACTACCAACTAGTTTAAATTCTACACATTCCTGCTCTCTCATACAACACACAAACATGTACCTTCTCTCTCATGCTGCATTTGGTTTACCTCACAATCAAAACACATGCTACTTGAATAGCTATCCATGAGTATAATCTTTGACCACCTGACCTTTGCCTGTTCCAAACAAATCTAGGGAAATATGTCCATGCTATTATTAGTCAATGCACAGCATAAAACAAGCAATCTACTACAAAACACCCCTTTATATTTGTATAACAACTTTGGAAGTCATACATGATAAACCTTGAAGGAGGGAAAGTAACAGTGGCAGCTGGTGACTTCAAATTAAAGGGGTGC
This sequence comes from Protopterus annectens, assembly GCF_019279795.1. Lineage (NCBI taxonomy): Eukaryota > Metazoa > Chordata > Ceratodontiformes > Protopteridae > Protopterus > Protopterus annectens. The sequence continues at coordinate 722,396,221 of NC_056749.1, read as the reverse complement.
TGCAGGAGACAGCTGAATGGGTGGGGTCAATGTGAATGGGTGTGGCCAACTATAAAGGGGAGGAGCTATGATAAAAAACACAAAAACTGTAACTTTAATTAAATACGCTGCCCTGGGTGCCAAACTATCATTATGAGAGTCCAATCAAGAAAAAAGGAAAGTGTAGAAGAAAAAAAAATATTTCAATCCATTGGCTGCATGGCAGCTTACTTAATATCTAGATGGAAACAAAAAGGTTGTGAGGCATGAAAAAATAAATTACTTTTTAAATACATTACTGGAATGCCAGTTAAAATCAAGTATAAAAAAAACAAGCAGCACTCAACTCAAACCACTTCTCCTTGCACTGCGGTTCTAATTATAATTTATATTCAGCTTTATTAAAGTACCAAGTAACATGCTGGAAGTAGCAATCTCTGTGATACCCCCACTTGTAAAAATGTTTCTTATCCAAAAAAGACTTCCTGCCTGACAACAACTATCTACTTGTTTCATGGGGAAAACATGATCAAAGTAAAAAATGAAAAGCAAACAGGAAACAAGCTCAACATACATTGCTTAAAGGATTACTGCACAGGATATGGACCACACATGATAGATTGGCATTCTGTTTAGTTTGCAGGCAAAGCCTGTAATGAGCTCTTAAAATAATGTAATCCTGTCCTTTATTACAAATACTGTCATATGCATTTCAATACCCAAGGCTTATATGTTATCTAGTTATGTAAGTATTCTCTGCATGGCAACAACAGAAAGGCTTTCAATGTTGGCAATTTGTTAACAGTATGCTTATTAAAACTTACTTGCATCTTACAATCTCAGACAAGCTTACCAGATGGTCGTTAAAGCATTGCTACTTAAACACAAAGCAACAGGCACTTTCTGAATAATAAGCATAAATCAACAGTATAAAAATATGACAGAAACCAGAACATTCTGCTAAATCAAGGACAGATGAAAAGCCATTGTAGTACTTGTGTCTACCTTGGATGGGGGGATAGTCTGCACATTTACACTGCATACTGTTCCTTGCCTTGCTTGGACACATCCAGAGTCACTACATAGGGGAGTGGGGTGCAACAAGTATGTCACAATTTGAAATGTCTCTGGCTGACTGTGATGGCCCTGACACATTTGTCATACCTCTCAACCTCAGAGCAAGAAATCTGGACAAAGCCATACATAGAAGTGGGAAAAAGGCCCAAAAATAAGGACAATTTTTAAATATTGCTCTTATAAACTTAGAAAGATAATAGAATAGTAGGTCTTGTATTAGAATGAATTTTCTGAAGAGTATGAAATCTGAAACTAAAATGTCTGTCATTATTTTCTAACTTCAGTCTTTAATGATTTGCCACTAATTTGCCAAAAAACCACAATTTTATGAAAAATGGACCAAAATGTGATTCAAAAATATAAAATAGCCACACAATACAGCTGGGAACCTGCAAAGAAGGGACACTTTTTAATATTAGTACTGCTAACTTGAGCAGCTGACAAAATCAAAGAATCTACATGCATTTCTGAAATAAAAAAATCTATAACTGATTATTACAGTTATTTTTTTAATTGTAAACCCTCCTTATTTTCTTCCAAAATTGCCATTTTGCGGAGAGATTATTAGGGGAAGAGCAACATTTTGAGCCAAAATCGGGTACAGTTGAGAGGTTTGGATATGCCTAATTCTATAAAGCACTTTATTTGCACGTACCTCTCAACCTGTTAATGCAGGAAATCTGGACAAGGCTAAATATATTGGGGGAACTTATAAACAGTACTAAAAATTGCTCTTGTATAAACTGAGACAGTTGATAGAATAACAGGTCTTGCTTTGACATGACTTCTTCTGAAGGTTATGAAGTCTGAAACTCAGTGTATGTCATTATTTAGTGACTTCATTCCTAAATGATTTGACAGAAAACCACAAATTTTATGAGGAACAAACCAAAAATAAGAAGCAAAAATCTCTTCATTCTGCAAAAGTCTGGACAGTTGAGAGGTATAGTTCAGCTGGGGCTGTCTGAGTTTGCTGCCCATCCCCCCTCACAAAATCATGGTTGAATGGAGTTCCCCCCCTACAGCCATTCCAATGAACCATTACTTGGCTATTTCACCCCATTTACCATAAACACTAACCGGGAAAAGCCGAAAAACAAAAAAATATAAACGCTAATGTGCATACTACTTTACTTCTGTGATGATTTGGACTTAATTTGAAGGTTTTATTTTGCATTTTACAGCGCAAACACTAATAGATATCATATCTGCTAAACAAAGCAATGCAGTCTCACAATGAAAACAGACTTAGCATTAAAACTTCTCTGCCCTTGAAAACTCACATTCACTGAAACAGCATTGAAACCCACATTCAAAGAAAATACATTTTGCCAGTGGCAGATTTTTTTGTTTTCAATAATAAATCTTTATCATTTTTCCAATTGTTAATACAATACTACAATATATATACATTATATACATGAATGCTTCCAACAGTTAAATGAGATCATTATACATTGAAATAAAATTCTGAAAAAGAGTATTAAAATATCTAGTATCAATATACAGGCTTATTAATACTGACTTCCAAATTAAGTATGTACTTCCAGGGGATAACTGGATTTGGAACATTAAGCCAACACAATATTAAAGATTTGCTCCCATATTTTCGGATTATTTATATTTTTCTTATGATCTTTGATTAATAATTTATGTGCTAGAGTATGTTTTATCGCTACACTTTTAAAGTTTTCCCATGAAGTCTGAGATGGATTCAGCCAATTTGTAGCTATATAAAGCTTCATTAACAAGAAAATATTTATAAGTGTGATCATTTGGGATCTGTCCAAGTTGTTCGGAGGGATATGAAGAATCATAAATTCCAAGGAAAGTGTGGAATGTTGATAACCCATTTTTTGTAATTGAATTTTTAAAGAGTTCCAAAGTTTAAATATACATTTACAGCTCCAGAACATGTGTAAAAGGTCAGCCGTTTGATCAATACAATATGGACATTTAGGTGAATTTTTGGAGTTGAATTTATGCAGACTGAGACGAGTGTAATAAGCATTGTTAAATATCATCAGCTGAGTAAATAATAACTTTTGAAGAGATACTGATTTTAAGGTTAGGTTAATTGCTTTTAATATTTTATTATCATCAATCAGTAATATTTTATCCTTCCAGTATTTTGATAAGAGTATTTGGTTTTTATATTTCACGTCTTTTACCAGATTATATGAAGACATTATATATTTAGAGTCCTGCATAAGAGTTTGCCATAGATTTGAACAATTAGTTAAATCTTCTTCCTTAATTTTGAAATTACTAAAATAACTTATGGAAAGATCCTTTAATTGTCTCATTATAATTAAATAAGAGTTAGGAAGGCTCATCTCTTTTAACGTGTCATGTATTGAGATACCAAGATAAGGATATAGATCAAGTACTGTTAAATCAAGTATAAGTGGAAATTTTTTAAGATCTATCAATTGATTACCGATTTTCAAATTCGGATTCTTATGAAAGGGTTGGAAAGTCATCATATATTGCAAGAGATTTAATGATTTAAACAGGTTTTGTAATGATATTATATATAAAATCTAATATGCTCCATCAAAGTATACAATTTAAAGGTATCTTTATTTAAAAAGGGTAATGCCTTAGAGTTAATACCCAACCTAACAGCATGTTTATAATTCAGAACCAACCACTTAGGTGACCATTTACTACTGGATATGTCAAAGTTAACCACTCTTAAAATTCTATTAGAGTTTATTATTAAATAATATAATTCAAAATTAGGTAAGTCTAAACCTCCCTTATTTTTCGGAGTCATCAATTTGTCATAAGATATTCTAGTTTTTCTAGGCTCCCATACAAATCTAGCTAATTCCGTATGAATTTGTTTAAAGAATTTCTTAGAAATTGAGACTTGAGTAGCTTGAAAAATATATAATATTCTGGGAAGTACATTCATTTTAATGATTGAAACCTTTGCCATTGTTGGTAATTTCAGATTATTCCATCTTTTTAAATCAGACAATATATGATCCCAAATCAGCTTAACATTATTTACATAAAAATCTCTATTATCTGTGGAAAAAACAATACCCAAATATTTTATTTTTTCTTCGGATTTTAACTGACCTACCAATGGTAAAAGCGAAAAGGGTTTAGGTGTTTTTAAAGGAAATAAATTTTTTTTTTTTTTATTTATTTTGTAATTAGATATTTCTGCAAATTCTTCCACTGCTTTTAGTATTTTCTTGGTATCTGAAACAGGCGTCATACAGTAAATATTAAGGTCATCAGCAAAAGCAGCCATGGACATTTTAGTACCATATATTATTGGGGCATTATGATATGTATTTTGCTTAATATGTAAAAATAATGGTTCTAAGTATAAATTGAATAATATAGGAGATAACGGACAGCCTTGACGGGTTCCATTCTTAATTTGTATTCTTTTAGAAAAGTTTTTATTAATGTATAAAGTTGTATAAGGATTATTATATAGTTTTTTTAATGTTAAAATAAAGTCTTGGGGTATATTGAAGTATGGTAAAATATCAAACAAAAATTTTAAATTAACTCTATCAAAAGCTTTTTGTGCATCGATTATGAGTGCGTACACATTAAGATTTCTATGACTGGCATAAGAAATTAGTGTATGAAGTGATAATGTATTATCAGTAGTTTGTCTGCCATTTATAAAGCCAGCTTGTTCATTAGATATTATTAAATTTATTACCTTCTTCAATCTATTAGCTAAAATAGATGTCATAATTTTCATGTCTATATTTAAAAGTGAAATAGGCCTATAATTATCCGGGTTTTGAAGATCTGCATTTTCTTTAGGTATAAGAATTGTTTTCGAAGCATTAAAGTGTGGATCATTAATTTTATTGTTGATTATATAATTAAATATATGTGGAAGTATTTTACCTAACATATCACAAAAAGTTTTGTAAAACTCTGCAGTCAGACCATCCGGTCCTGGAGCTTTATGAGGTTTCAAATTATTAATTGTATCTATTATCTCCTCAGAGGAAATTGGTTTAATTAAACCCACATGAGATTCATCACCAATTTTTGGAAAGATAATCTTCTGCAGAAAATCGTTATTAATCTTATTTGTAAATAATCCCTGATGCTCGCCATACATTTGAGAGAATATTAATTCAAAGGTATTCGTAATATCTTCAGTATTAGTATGTCTTTTATTATTAAACTGTATTTCAGGAATTTGAGAAGGTATTTTTGATTGATTAATGATACGAGCCAGTGCTTTTGATGGTGTCTGAATATGATTAGCATATTTTACCAGTATTTTATGTTCATGAAATGACAATCTACTATTCTGTAGCAAAAAAAGATCCTTTTGACATTTTAATAATTCCGTTTCAGTTTGTTTGTTATAATTCCCAATTAAATCCTGATCTAATAGCTTAATTTTATATTCCAGTTCTTGTATGTCTCTAGTTTGTATTTTCTTATAATAAGTAGCTTTTTGAAGAAAGATTCCTCTTATTTGTGCTTTGGTTGTCGCCCATTCTATATCAGGTGGATGTCGCTGTTTGGAGAGGTTAACTAGTAGAAGACTAAAGGTCTCTTGAATTTTATGGATTATATCTTCTTTATTTAATAAATTCGGATTTAGAGACCAATTATAACCTCTATGATGTATACTATTTCTAATGTCTTTGCTAAAAGTTAATGTGATTCTAGAATGATCCGATAAGTGTCGAGCTTGTATAGATACACAGGGATCTAAATTAATTAGTACATCTTAAATCAAGAAAAAATCAATCCTAGACCACATTTTGTGACAACTTGAATAAAATGTGAAGTTATTTGTATTTATTTGATTGTTTGTATATTTAAAAGGTTCATATAATTTAAAATCTGCTTTAAGTTCCTTTAATTCTATTACTGCTTGATTATTAAAAGACCTGTGTGAACTTGATTTATCCAATTTGGGATCTTGATACGTATTCCAATCACCTCCTATTATTATATAACAATTATTATATTGATTAAGGATAAAATAAAGTGATACTATAAAAAGTTGTTGATTGGTACACGGGGCATATATATTAAGAAGTAAGACAGGTTTATCATACAGGGTAGATGAAAGAATCACATAACACCATCTTCCCTCTTTGTCTATTTTAGAATCTAGAATTTTCTCTTGATACTGATTTTTAATAATAATAGCAACTCCTGCACTATTAGTTGTCCCTTCTGAAGCTACGACCTCTCTAATCCATTTCTTATCCTTAATAACAGCCCATTGGTCATTGGTCAAATGGGTTTCTTGTAGTAAAATAAAATATGCCTTTGACTGGAGAAATAAATGAAGAAATAATTTCCTTTTTTTCAAGTTCTGGAGCCCTTTAGTATTCCATGAGTTTATTATCCACATACTAAGATCTTTAATTCGTTTAAGTATACTTTAAAATTAAGAAGCTGTATTAAATTCAAATATACTAGCACAATATATATTGTCTGGAAGCAATCTTGAAATCCCATCCCATACCAGTGCCTATCCACTATTCCCCTAGACCAGGACATACATAGGTTTCTTACAATGTTAAGAATTTTATGGGTAAATAACCTTACTAAATATCTATTCTTTACCTTACAAAATATAACATCAAAAGCATGCAAAAACCCTATAAAAGCTACATCTAACTCTACAAAGCCTAACCAAAACATTCCCTAATAAACACTGATAAATATCTACACCTCTTGAACAAACTGTTTAGTTAAACATATCAAGTAAATGGTCTTAACTACACATATAGTTACTATCATTCCTCACTAATAAATCTCAAATGTTTATTTAATTATACTAATTGGTTGTGTCTCATTAAGTTATCTAACAACCACATTTAAACCTAGAGTAATCAAATATGAGACACTAACCCATGTTAAACAGTAGAATTATTAAATTAAAGATAATTCACCATATGTACTATCACTTGAGAGAAAAACTACAGAGAAAGTAAATACTTAACAATTGAGTATTATATTTGGATCTGACTTTATTTGTAAAGCCCAAATTATCTAGGATTTTAATGTCAGCAAGTAAGGTGAATGAAGCTAGAGCCCAAACTTCACTTTAATGACTAATATGATTAAACTTATAAGATAATGACTAAATAACAAAACCCTCAAAATAGTCGGAACCAAATGTTAATATATAACCAAAGCATCCTTCACATTCCTGGAGAACCAACAGTGGAATATCTTACGGTCCCTTTACCTACTAAGTACCCCATCACTAGACCACCTCATTATCTAGCCATTTGCAATATTAGAACATAGCAACAATGAAATATTATACAAGCTTATCGACAACATCAACATTCAGCATAATATACCTGGGGGAAAAGAGAAAAAAAAAAACTGAATGCTACCAACATCTAATCTATTATCAGATATTATAATTGTGGTAAAGCTGTATTTCCTCTAAACAATCAGTTAATTAACACATTTTAAGCTGCTACAGCAATAACTAAATTGTTTTCATACCTAAATGAATTCAAAGTTTACTTTGGATAACTAAATACATTTTACGCACTTTAAATGTCCACGAATGTTAGTATTGCAGTCTAATTAACTTTTCCCTTCTTCAAAAAAGAAATTCCTGCTTTCTGAGCTTATAAGCTTGTCCTCGACTTCGCGACGGGGGAACCATTTAGCGGATGGATTTCCGGATGCGCCACTTCGAAAACGGACCCTCAGCAGCAACCGAAGGACTTCCTGTTGATTCGTGAAGGAGCTCAGTTTGTGAAAGCCATAAAATCTCGGAAGATCTTCGCAGACGATCAGGAGCTGTAAAAAAAACTAGATAACCACTTTCCAAGAGGCCTGGTGCACAAAAAAAGACAAACAAAGGATTTAGAAGCCTCGAGACATAGCAACAGGAGAATCCCAGCATCCACGTTGCTGCAAATGGACTGGATGGCCAAATCAAGCTTCCGAAGCAGGAAGAGACTTAAAAATCTTCAGAAAGGTAACTTTTGCTTCTTTTTTTGTAGATATGGAATATTTGGAATCATCGACTGTAAAAATTAATGTGTTAAGGTATTTCATTTGAAATTTAATATTCTTTTCCATGAGAAACTTGCAGTATGCAGATAGTGCTTGTCTAGCTTGCCTTATTTGTAATGGTAAATCCTGAGCCATGGAAACTTTATTATTGTGCCACATAATATAACCTCCATTTTTTTTTACAGTTAGTATCATTTTATTTATGTCTTGGTAGTTGAGTATTTTGACGTATACTGGTCTAGGTATGTTTGAGGCTTGTGCTTCTCTGAGAGCTCTATGAGCTCTCTCTATAACTATTTGTTTAGCCATATCAGAGTCATTGAACAACATTGCAAGTATTTGTGTAATAGTTGAAATTAAATCATTGTATTGAATAGATTCTGGTATTCCTCTAATAATTATATTATTCCTCCTGGATCGTGCCTCCAAATCCATAATTTTATTTTGCATAGACTGAATATCTAGGTCATGAATGTCCATTTTTTTAGTAAGCAGTGTTATTCTGTCTTCATTCTCAGATATTCTGGCTTCTGTTTTATCCATCCTTTCGAGAATTTGACTGCATGTAGTACCAAAAGATTGTACCTGGTTAGATAGCTCTTTCAAAGCTTCTTGGATGGGTAACAGAGCAGTTTTAATATCTTCCATATTGGCCAGTTGATCCGGTTTATTTTTCATTCCGGATTTTAGAAGTTCCTGCTGTTTTGTAATCTTCTGCCTTTTTGAAGTTAAATCTTTTTCTGGTGATTGAAGTTCTGATAATTTGGTTTTTGTTGTTGTTGTTTCCATACTTTTGTCTTCTTTTGACATTGTAAAGCGAAGCAGGACTTTACTATAACTGAATAGTAAATAAGCCAAGTTTGCTGATCAGACAGTTCCTTTGTTTAGTACTCTGTTCAGAGTCAGTCAGTCAATCAGTTCTAATCCTGTTGATTTGTTTAATTCCCTCAAGTTCCTTCACCTTTCAAGTGATATTCAACTGTAGTGGTTTAATTTTAGCCAAAAATTAATGTAGGAAAACTTGTGTATATCCTCAGGGTTAGATTTTGTTCCGGATATTTGAAGAGCTGTAGATATGCAGTGCCTACAGAATGGCGGCCATCTTTGAATCCTCCAGTGGCAGATTAACTTTGGGTTTGGACTGTTTTCAAATCACAGGCCCCTTGCACACGAAACATACACATGCTCTTTCATACACCTTCCTGATTGTATTAAATTATATTCCTTGTACAATACAGTACAGTTTTAGAGGGTGTTTTAAATTTGTTTTGAAATTTTTCCAGTAAACAATGAAACAAAATGCATGCACCGGTAATGACAAAACTGCCCAATTCAGAACATTTCCATCATAAAAGTCTACTCAAACTTCTACAGTCCACCAGTATCAGTACATATGCACAATCTCTGAAGTAAAATTCATCTAATAATTCCACATTAAAGAGATCTGTAACTAATGAAGAGGCTGCTGCTAGCAAACAACTTTGTATTTCATTGTTTCATCTACAAATAAAGTGCCCGTTACCCTTGAGGAATAAATTGCCTATCTTACACTAAAAAATGATAAGCTAGCAATATTGAAATAGGGAATGGATGGCAAACAATAACATGTTCATAGTTACTAGGTATCTTCGCCAAAAAGGAGTGCAGCTTCCACCCCTTTTGCAAAGTACAATATCAGCAATGCATCTATCTACTGTGGGAGTACAACCCACAGCCTTCTGCATCAAAAGCAAGTATACTACCTGTTGTGCTATTAGCAAGGCAAGCAGACTCAGCATAAGCAGCACTAAACTTTTGCTCCCCTGCAGCTCTCAGATTATTGTAAAATCTACTCACTCAGCTGTATCTCTGAACTTTGCAGCACAAAGAAATCTGGAAAAAGCCAAAGTTTATTGTGGGGGGGACAAAAGCCCAAAAACCAGGGACGCATTTTAAACATTGCTTGTATAATGTTGGAAATTTGCTAGAATAAAATGCTGTGTTACCACCATACATTTCACTGCCAAGCCTTAAACCCAGGACCCTGTGCAAAACAGTCAGAGCAACATACCACTATGCCAAATCAGTTGTTTTGTGAAAGAGGAAGACAGAAACTTAAATGGCTACCATTTAGTGAATTCAGTTCTCACCATAGCACAGCTGTCAACCTCTTAGCACAAAACACCTGAACAAAGACAATAATGGGTGAATACAGCCCCCAAACATTCAGTGAATTCAGTTCTCACCATAGCACAGCTGTCAACCTCTTAGCACAAAACACCTGAACAAAGCCAATAATGGGTGAACACAGCCCCCAAACATTCAGTGAATTCAGTTCTCACCATAGCTCTTAATCTGTTAGCAAAAAACACCCGGACAAAGCCAGTAATGGGGGAATATAGCCCCCAAACATATTCAGTGAATTCAGTTCTTACCATAGCTCTCAACCTTAGCACAAAAAATCTGGATGAAGCCAATAATGGGGGAATACAATCCCAAAAATAGGGACAAGTTTCAAATATCCATTTTATACACTTAGAAAATTGCTAGAATAAAAGCTTTTGCGTTACCATGCACTTTCTGAAGAATATGAAGTCTGATATTCAAATGCGTGTCATTTTTAACATTTATTAACCAGGAAAGTCTGACTTGGAACAAAAGCTAATTTTTAGCAGAGGCCCAGGGATAAGACACGTCTTTGTAAGATGGGAGGACACTAGAGGAAACAAATACAGGGAGGGCATACAGACTCCACAGAAAAGGTAAGGCACCCCAGCCAAGAATCAAACCAAAAAACCTGTAGCTGTCAGGCAACAATGCTACCACTGCACCAATGCACTACCAGCTTTGCAAGGACACAAATACAGAAACCACAGATTTTATGAGGAATAGAACAAGTATGAGGGAAAAATCTGCAATACTTTTACAAATGGTGGTGGTTAGGGAATTCAGGCTCCTGCCACCTGGGCTCAAGGTACAGGGTTCAAGCCTTATTCTCTACCTAGCACCTGGGGCATTTTACACACACACACACACACACACACACACACACACACACACACACACACACACACACACACACACAGCATTTGCCTGGCAGATGGTGCTCAGGACCTCCTATCATCTTTGGATGAATAAATGGACAAATTGGGTTAACGGTGACTTCCTGGTCACTTGAACTCAGCAAGGAGAGGCTGTTAAAAACAGTAATGTAACAGTTGCCCAAAACTTACAAATAGCTTTGGTGTATATGATGCCATGAGCAGACAGTCATTAGAGGACCATTAAGGAAGGAGAGGGGTTATGGCTGCTAGATGACAGCAGTTCTGAAGGAGTACAGCATTCAGACTTTGCTGTAATACTGCCATCTAGTGACTACCAGTGGTGATACACAATGATATTGCACAGTCTTCTGTGGGAGGGCATGAACTTCATTTGTGGCAGGTGGTGGCATTTAGCACCAAGCCGATATCAGGGTACCACCAGTGATAGACTAGCAGGTGGAATGGCTACCAGGAAACGAAGCATTCATACTTAAAGACTTCATGCCTCCTTATGTGACAGCTCCCTAGGTTAGACTTTTGTCATTTTCATTGGAAAAGGAAGTTTCCCATGAGTGTGCAGCAGGGCAACAGAGGTCAAATGTCAGTGCACAGAGCGGATGGTAGAAGAGACCTAATACAGCTGATGGGCATCTCCCTAACACTATCACAGATAAGTACCGATAAAAATGACAGTCATGAGCATCTTTGCTTTGAACAATACAGCTGTTTCTGCTTTCATTTGATCACTGATCTTGTGCAGAGCATTTAGAGTGCACAAACACAGAGGCACATAGGTTAATGGTCATTCACACAATAGCACTATCAACAACAACTCCCCACAACACACACACACACACACACACACACACACACACACACACACACACACACACACACACACACACACACACACACAGCATTTGCCTGACAGATGGTGCTCAGGACCTCCTATCATCTTTGGATGAATAAATGGACAAATTGGGTTAATAGTGACTTCCTGGTCACTTGAACTCAGCAAGGAGAGGCTGTTAAAAACAGTAATGTAACAGTTGCCCAAAACTTACAAATAGCTTTGGTGTATATGATGCCATGAGCAGACAGTCATTAGAGGACCATTAAGGAAGGAGAGGGGTTATGGCTGCTAGATGATAGCAGTTCTGAAGGAGTACAACATTCAGACTTTGCTGTAATACTGCCATCTAGTGACTACCAGTGGTGATACACAATGATATTGCACAGTCTTCTGTGGGAGGGCATGAACTTCATTTGTGGCAGGTGGTGGCATTTAGCACCAAGCCGATATCAGGGGTACCACCAGTGATACACTAGCAGGTGGAATGGCTACCAGGAAACGAAGCATTCATACTTAAAGACTTCATGCCTCCTTATGTGACAGCTCCCTAGGTTAGACTTTTGTCATTTTCATTGGAAAAGGAAGTTTCCCATGAGTGTGCAGCAGGGCAACAGAGGTCAAATGTCAGTGCACAGAGCGGATGGTAGAAGAGACCTAATACAGCTGATGGGCATCTCCCTAACACTATCACAGATAAGTACCGATAAAAATGACAGTCATGAGCATCTTTGCTTTGAACAATACAGCTGTTTCTGCTTTCATTTGATCACTGATCTTGTGCAGAGCATTTAGAGTGCACAAACACAGAGGCACATAGGTTAATGGTCATTCACACAATAGCACTATCAACAACAACTCCCCACAACACACACACACACACACACACACACACACACACACACACACACACACAATGTGAATCCACTACCTGTCCTCCACAAAACGGCCACCGATCCATGAATCCCCTGGCCCGCGCATGGGTCTCCCTCCACAAAATGGTTTCTTGTGAGAAATGGCTAGTCCCATGAGAGTAGCAGGCTGGAGCCTCTTTCCTGTCGGTGAAGAAGTCCGGTGACCTTTTGGTCTGTGTGGTCATCACCGCATGGACCTCTGGGTTGGAAGGGCGGAGTTTCCTGCCTTTCCTATTCGAACTGCCTAACAGAGCAGTCTGGAGCTCTGGAATGAGCATGCATGCGTGCATGGAGTTCTCAGGAACCATGCACGCATGCGTGGAGTCCGTGATTTTTTTTTTTATTTTATTTTTCAAAAAGTGTATTGTACAGGTGGGGGGCTGCAGGACGGAGGGGGCTGCAGTCCTGCAGTCCTATAGCATGAGCCGCCCCTGGAAAGTAAGCAACTCAAGTGCAATAGCAAAAGTATGAAACCAATAAGTAGGGAATGCTGATGAATTCTAAGCAATAGAAAATATGAATCAAGTCATTTATCAAACTGTAATATGCATTAACCCCATTTATTTATAGGATATTCAATATGCTGAAAAACTCCACTGATCCATGGACCCTTTTCAGCAATTCACTTATAACCAGCTCTAAAAGCAAACTCTGACACAAGTGAAACAGTTTACATATATGCTAGGTAGAACTAATCTGTTACTCCACCTTGAGCATGACTACTAACCAAGAATTCAAAAAATCAATTAAGCCTTCAGGCAGAAGATAATTAACTTTGATTACATGAAATGTACTCAACATTTTCTTTTTTTGCTTATATTATAGAGAAAGTAATGTATAAATATTAGCTGCAATGTATCAGCTCAGTGTCACTACTCATACAGAACCGAAATGCATTGTAATATTAATCCGCTTAATACAATATCCTACAGTGTACACTAGAGCACAAAGCCCTCCTTACCTCATAATGCATATGCAGAAACTTCTAGACAACTGGTACGGATGCCTGTGTAATGTGCAAATTACACTTATTATGAAATATTTGTTTCTTCATTTATTTACTGCAGGTGTCATACCCCCCCCCCAAAAAAAAAAAAAAAATGGAAAACTCAACAATATGACTGCAAGTTTAGTTTACCCCATATCACACAGGCTAGCAGTCTGCTTGCACATTTCTTGTTCTTCAAAAAAATCACGCTGATGGAAATTGTTTTAGTCTAATAACGTTCTAAGTGAAGTTGGTGATAAACCTCTGTCCCTAATGTTCCTATGCTCCCATTATCTAGTCAAAAGTGCAGGACACTGCAGAAACTGCAATGTCTTCCCAGACACTTAAAACACCAAACTGATTAAGTTTTTATTTATTGGGAATGCCTGAAGAAAGGTTCAGCATTTGTTAAGAAAGCACACAAGGATTTGATCTCATCCTGGAGGTAACTTTTAATGACATCCATATGTCTTTGCGTTCAGTGCGCACTTCCCTTCTTTGTAAAATATGCTTCTATGCCACCTTTTATATATGGGGCAAATGCTAACAACTGCATATGGATGGTTTGAAAAAAAAAAGATGAATAACAGAATGAGAAGGGAATAAAAGTGCCTATGCAACTGGACAAAATTAAAGTTTAGCTCCACAAATTCTCAGTTTGAGTACAAAGTTAACCAATCTCTGAACATTAGCAAAAAGAGGTCCGCCCAGGTCAGTATACAAACCTGAAAAAATAGAATTTTAGTTTCAGCATTTCAACTAGCATTTCAATTCCATTTTATATAGTCGATATTTTATAGTTTTGATTAACATACGTTAACATGCACTTGCAGCAGCGCGCAGTTTCAACTACACTGTTTTCCATATTGTATTTGGTGATCTTGGCTATCAGGTTGACTAGCAATTTAAGGGAAACGTAGATTACTGGGCAGGGTTTGGGCGGTCCTTGCTACTGAGCATCTAGTGGGGTAATGTTCCAAAACAAAACCAAATAAACAAAAATTGCGCCCTTTACGAGGCTGACCTGTACAGTGCCCTAGGCGGTTGCCTAGTTCGCCTATGCCTAAGGCCAGCCGTGATGATGCTACTAATAGAAACACCCTCTGGTTGCCCTTCATGTCCACACATCTAATGAAAGAATGCAGATGCTGACAGATGCAGCTGGTAGTGGAGAATGTCCCATCTATGATCAGCACTTCAGTGCCATCATGTTGTAAAGTATCTCTTTTATTGTATTTTCCGTACCGTATTTTCACCTCCACTATTGGATTACACAAGTTCGTCTTCTGGGTCTCCTGTTTTTGCTGAGCTTATTGTGCTTCATTGTAAGCTATAGTGTTATGCTACCCCCAGTGGCAATGGTCCATAAAAGCCACTCTTGGACATCATGTTACTTTCTATCTTCATATATTTCTGCATGGCCTGAGTGACACCATATTCTAATGAAAATGACTGAATAAGCATTCCCCCAACTCCTGCAACTCCTCTTTCAGGAAATTCCTGACAGCCTTGCAGGGCATGTCACTGCTGACAGTAGTCCTTCAGGGAATGTTGTCCATTACCTTTGCTGTTGCTGTGGCCATAGGTTAAGGGGCATGGTCATGAGTCCATGTATTGATTAGACAACAGCACATGGCTAATTGACATAAGCTGTTCCTGGAAAGCATGGTAGGCTATAGAGACAGCCCAGCATGGTGCTACAGTACTTGGTGATATAGGCCTGTGTCTGAATCAAAAAAAGTTACTATGAGGTGTAAGCTGAGCTTACACTTCATGGTAACCTTTCTGTATCAGACCCATGTTCGTACTCTTCAGAGTTGATCAGCACTTCTCTTTAAGTTTTATTGCTATTTATTTTGCATCTGGGTATAGCTGTAAGACTCATGACATTTTCAAGTGATATAAATGTTTACACTCACTCTTTTCTTAACCCAAGAAGAGATTACTTGCCAACAAAATGATTTTCATATCATGATGTGTTCCTAATTTCTTTATGGAATTGTCTTTCCCTGAAAAAATATAATTTTGGGAATAAGGAAAGGTCCTTTGTTGTTCAAAGACATTAAGTAATATGTCATCACATACGTATTACATTAGTTAAGTATTTATTTTTTCAAGTATTAGGGGCAGTATATGTAGCTAGGTTAAAAACAATAAGGTAAAAAAACCCAGAAATTACATTTCTAGGCTTAATCAAATTTTGTTGCATATAAAATATATATGTATTATCTGTCACATTCTTTGTTTAGCATGGACCACCTCACAAGAAAGGGTATCTCATCCTGGGACAAGGAGGTCATAACATCCCTGTATTCTTCCCTTATAAGGCCCATTATTGAGTACAACACCTCATTCGGCAAGTACCTTGCAAAGCACATGAAGCAGTTGGAGAGACCACAGAGGTTCCTCACCAGGAGAATCCAGGGCCTCAAAAATATATCATACGTAGATAGGCTAAAAGCCCTATCCCTCTACTCATTTTCATACAGACTCCTCAGAGGTGGCTTCTGGCATACAAGGTGAGCTCACTCAGACCTTGCCTTGATGGAACTGCTGCATATACGCAAGTTAAGCTCCACTCAAGTAACCCACATGTGTGGCCTCAACCTGGTCTGTGACATCAATAGGACTTTTTGGCGGGACAGATTTGTGTCCCAGAGACCCCCCCCATCTGTGGAATAGACTCCCTCTTCATGTCAAGTAGAGTACCTCTTTACTTCTTTTTAAACGCAACCTGGATGACTGGATGGAAAACAGAAAATACATCCCTGGGATTCCACCCATGTCCCTGATGATCAGGGGCATTGGGTGCTGACTTGGCTAAACTCTTGGCTAGGCTTATAAGGGCCTCAGAGCCAATAGCCTATTAACTTCCTATGATCCTATGGTACTTGTAATGCAATGCATTCGGCACTCATCTTTGTTATTGTTTCCCATATTTAAATGTGCTCTGTACTTGCAGTATGAATTGGGTCAGGGTTTTAGCACATTTCATTTATCTGATTAACAATAAATAAATACATTTTACTGTCTTTTCTGAACAAGCAATATCTAACCATGCAAACAAACATGTATTCACAAACCAGAAAAGCAGATGAACATGTGAGACTATTTATCTAAAGTTATGCCTGAACCACCGGTGTTAGTTCCACCACACTCAAGAAACTAGAACATTGCAGTTCTGAAGACATCTAGGAAAACACATCTATATGCTTAATATATATGATTGCAAAGAGATTAAAAGATCCATTCATCCACTGATATCCCATTTTTCATAAGGGATTGGTGTCACGTGTAAAATTTGTCTGAGGTTCTAACATACAACATCTATTGTAACTAAAATGCCAGTAAACCATCTAATGATGTCTTAAAACCTTTATAATCTTTCAAAATACTGAACAGTTTATGTAACAGCTATGACCTAAACTAAAAGCCTGTAGCTATAAAACACTTTGTCATAAGCATTAGGCCACCCACATTTCTTTTACCCACACAGTAGTTCTATTAGGCCACTAGGCCACAGTCAAAGCACTAAACTGATGAGCAACATAGGCTGCTGAAAATTCAGCCTACATCATTTATGCTGTCTAAACTCAAACATTTTATTGAGACCAAATGACATAAGCATATCAGCAATGTGCAGCTGCCAGGAAACTAGAAACCACATATGCATTTTCTGACTCAGTATCAGAGACCACCTGCATTGCTTTAGGCATAGATGTTTTCCCATTTCTATAAATAATAATCTAAGCACAAAATGATAGAGGCGTTACATGCAAAATGCACAGATCTTGTAAACCAATGCAGAATTGTTCCACTTAGTTTTGCTCCTGCTGTGAACTACAAAGTAGACATTAAAAGTACACAGATAGATCTTCTCATGTCCACATCAACATTTGACCTTCATAAGAGTGGCACCCTTATACAACAGGGAAACAGGAAAACCCAAGAACTGCAGACAAGGTGGTAGAGAAAGTCATGCAAAGCTAAGAGAATGGCAATCTGTTTGTCTAGAGGGCAGCAAATTGTAGGACAGCCAACAATGTTCATGGTTAGAAAGAGTTGCTAGCTGAATGTAATGCAGTTTTATAACTAGGTTACAGGAACATTTGAAAGGTTAGCAAGAGTAGATATGGTCTATCCAGACTCCACTGCAGGCTGATAGAAGAGGGTCTGGAATTAGGATCAACGCTGAAGAACTGGAGAGTGGCATAGGTTAAGTGTAGGACATGGACAGATGCAGTGACATGGATGACGCCAGGGTTACATTAAATGACTGCAGGAGCAGCTAAGGGCTAGTCTTGGATCTATTATTTTATCAATGGTCTCAGTTTCTTTTCTTTTACTTTTTTTTACTCAATTGATGATTTGTCTTGACTGTTTTCACCGATTCGCAGTTTGATGACTGTTGTCTTAGTGCATAAACCTTTGTCATTGGAGTTTAGGAATTTCCCTTTCCCCCACTGTCATATGGCTTCAGAAGTGGTGTATATATATCAGCAGTGGAGTTGTTCAGGGGCCTTTTCCCCATCCCCCTGAAAGACAGATAAATAATATTTTGTAATGCATTTTTGACTGAATGGGCTTTGTGGTCAAGTGTGGTCAATGTTTTGAGTGTTAGCAATAGTCTTTTTTTGACTACTAGTTATAGACTCCTCTTCAATATGCCTATTTCAGATATAGTTATGGCATCAGAGAACAGGATCACTCATTTGGTCATACAATGTTAGATACAGTAGTAGAGAATGGGGGACAGTCTAAGAAAGGACATGGAAAGGCTGACCAGATGGACAGGGCAGGCAAATGCAAAGTACTGAACTTGGACAACAACTCTAACATGAAGTATCAGACTATGAATGATCTGTTGGCGTCTAAATAAGAAATGAAATGTGGTAACTTCTCACCTTGACTGGGTCACTAGGAACAAAGGGAAAGGGCTGTAGCAGTAGCAAACAGAATGCTGGGGTATTCTTTTGGAGTCTACAATCCTGGGGATAAGGAGTAGTACTCCTATTCTGTGAGGGCCTAGACAACCCACAACCTGAGTAGTGTTTGTAGGTTTGGAGGCCATATAAGGACAAAGAGTAATAAAGGCAGAGATGAGGCTACTTAAACAACTCCTGTGGAAAACCAGTAAAAGACTGTACAGGGTACAGAAGAAAGGGCATGACCAGAAATGGGACAAGCTGGAACATCTCTTAGTATAGAACAAACTAGGAATATAATGTGGGTACGCAAATTCACATTATGGAGATGTGATGTGGTCAGTCTGAAGGGGAATGAGGATACATTGGCAGACCGTAGGGACCAACTGCTCTCTGGAGGTTCAAAAGTACTTATTCACAGAGAGAATCATGATCCTATGAAATATGGAATGGACGTCCAGAAAGAGTAAATGAGAATGAATTCAGGAAAGCATTCAAGAGGGCATGAGACAGGTGTAGAACTAGTAAAGAGAGGACAAGGGTAGAGGAGAGAATGTTAAATGGGCAGATTAGATAAGCTGGCTGTTTCTTTCTTCAGTCAAACAGATATAACGTAATGTAACTCTAGCATTCAGAGAATGTTAAACAAGGGCTTGTGGTAGTATTTCTAGCTCTCACTTCAGTCAACTAAATGTAATATAGATAGGGTTATACTGCTTACAGTATCAACTGACCTGACTAGTGGTTCATTCTGATGAGATCTGGGATAGGGCTACTTTCCACATCCTGTACCAACCTAGTTTTTCTCATTAGGCCATAAGAACCATAATCAGTGAACACAATAGTTAAGTCTTTGTTGTTGGACCTGGCTTCCTGACTAATGACATCAATAATCTATTTAATTTTAACCTGAGCTGTGCTAAACAACTAGTCACTGCCTTATGTAATGTACTCTGTGAATCCCTCCTCTTATGGAAGACCTTCAAGACCTTGTATCTCAGGATTGTCTTTTTTTTCTTTTACACAGACATTTTAGTTTTCAAAGTACCTGGTATTCCATCTAATTTGCTTTAAGTCTGCCCTTTTCCAGGCCAACAAACACACCTGACCTGTGCAGGTAAGATATGGACTATGCAAGCAATCTCCAGCTCTGCATACGCCTTGGCCAGAATCAGCCCTGTTGTTTACTAGATTCCTAGTCAGATGCAGTATTCTGACCTTATCAGTGATAATTTCCTACCCTAGCAAGAAGTACAGATAAATATTTGTATGGACGCAGTGCTCTGATTCTGTTTTAATCCAATGTGAAATATTTAGAATTGACTCACATGAATACTCTGATTATTATTTATCAAAGTTCCTGGAAAGAGCAGAAGTATTGTTTTCAGTTCTTTTCAGTGGGTAGTCCTGACTGTACATCAGAATATTTAGTTACAGACAGTGTTTTGCTGAGTCATGAAATGAGTCTTTAGGTTATACTGAAAACGATGAATATGCTAGAACTGTTTGAAACTTTGTGATGATTAGTAATATAAGGCTATGAGCTGTTAATGAGCTTCATTATGTAGTCATGGGATGAACCCCTCAGGCCCCATCTGACTACTGTGCGACTCAGAGAAAGTTACTTATCCAGACTTCTTCTGGGTCACCAGTAAAAAAAGGCATTTGCTCCTAATGCGTTTAGCTACTTAATAAAATAATGAAATAAAATAAATAAAAGTAAACACTTCCTTCTGCCACTTATCATGTATGTTAACACATGCAGTATTATACAGTCCATATCCTCCAAACTCAAGTCTCTTATTAGGGAATCAGTATTTGCAATAATTCCACTGTATTGTTCTTAAAGTTTCAAACAAATTATATGATACATCTGTAGATTTTCTCAATATAGAATTCCTACAATATTAAGTGAAACAAACTTTCTGTAACAACTGGTATGCAAAATTATTTTCTAGTTTGCAATCACTTAACACAAATAAAGCACAGGTTTAAACATGAGGAGGGGACAGTCTGTAAAATCAGGTAGAGTTTCAGTTTCAGCTTTGTATTATACGGAAATACTAGTCAGAAAGTAATGCAGTCAGGCTTTAAACTGAGCAAAGGGCAAGTTAATTTCATTCAGATATTAAAATAACAAAATAACAAGAGGAAAAGTTGCTTTCATTCACAGACACCCCCCACACGTTTAGTGGTTGCAATCCTCAAAGAATTTCCAGAAAAATAAATTATGAGGCACAGTCCAAAACATGAGGCAAAATAAGAGACAATCTGCAAAATCAGGGACATGTTCAACTTGTTTGTGTTTCTCACACAGACAGTAACCAGAAAGTAGTGCAGACGTTAAACTGAACAAACAACAATTTGCTACTATCCAGGTTTTAAAATGATCAAATAACAAAAATATATGTTGCTTACATCCACAGGCACAGCCCTCCCATTTACTTGTTGCAATCCTCAATTCTTTGTCAGAAAACCCAAAATTCTATGAGGCACAGACTAATGCATAAAGCAAAGCCACAGTCAGTCTGCAAAATCAGGGATAGCTTCAACTTTGTTTTACATCACAGCATTAACTGGAAAGTAATGCAGGCTTTAGGCTGACTAAATGACAAGCTGCTTTCACCCAAATAGCCAGCCTGCAGTCCCCTTAGAATGTAGTTATCAATGTTACAGCTGCTTGTATGCAAGATAAAAAAATGATCCTCATACAGCAGCCCACAGCTCTCCATTATACTGTTTAATATCCATTGAGTATCTGCTCATTGCTTTCCCAATGAATCATGGGGAAGGCAACAAGCAGATGTTGTGGCACTACACAGTGAATTGTCATGGCTGTTTACTTAACTAAAGAAATGTTTCTTTGCTTAGCAGTAAATAAATAAAATAAATAAAGTAGCATCACCAGCCTATGCTAGGCATGAGCAATTAGCAGGCATTGCCAGTATACGGATGAAATGTTCATACTGTCTATCATTTAATGCAGTTTTCTTTTTACTAAAGGTTTTAGTGATAATTATACCTTTCAGTCTGTAAACACTGAAAGTCTGGACAATGGTTCCTGAAAAGTAGACACTTCTGGCCAAAAATCTGGGCATTTAATTAACATAAAATTTGTATGCCTAATAGAATAACTCCTCCTGATTAACTAAGATTGCTGGATACCACAATTCAAAAACACATTTAAAAAAAATATGAGAAAAGCAAAATGAGTCAAACCCACTTCATCACAGTACAAACTGCACCAGCACCCCTTTCTATTTCAACATTCTAGCCACTATCTCCACACAAGCACACCTTGCTTAAGTTATTTTATTCCATGACACTCTATTATCTAGCTAGTTACAACTCAGACTGAGAATGCTCACTCACTCTGAGAATAATACAGCCACCAAAAACAAGAAATAGCCATCATAGTACAGCAGATTATCTCTGTATAAGCCATAGATTTAGCAGTGCCTGTCACAGACAAAAAGACCCCAACCAGCTTCTAAAGCACAAGAGGTGGTACTGTGCAGACTACATCTGCAGCATGAGACAGTCCTCATGCATGGCCTGCAGGATAATGCAGCAGTTGACATTATGCAAACATCTACTGTGAATGTAAACGCTATACAGCAGCAGCTGCTGGCATGTGTTATAAGAGCATCGACAGTAACACAGCTGGGTGCCATCCATGCCTTCTCTGGCACAGGAAGTCTGAGCTGTATAGGACCATTTATACTAAAGTGGATGGAACATGCATGCAGGACTGTTCGCAGGCATCTGCTAGGGACTGAGTGATATGGTTTGGCACTACACTTAGGTTTCATCCTGATGGACTGTAACAGAGAGATACAGTTCAAGTAACATCCATAAATTTGACCACAATAGCCTTGAAAGCGTGTAATCTCCATCTGAATATAGTACTCAGTGGTACAGTAATGACAGTCTAATGTGCAGTGCCATGAAGCTGCTGCTGCCTACACTGGTGCATCTTCTCACTGGGATGTCCTCTTGTCATGGACGGCATGCTTTCAAACCTGGTGGATCGATTTACAGAAATTACATTTAAAAGAAATGTAGGAAATACTTCAGGATGAAGGGTGTCATATGCAAATGCCATCTATTGCTCCTTTCTTTGTTCTTCTCCAGAAGAGACCTCCTGCATCAAAAGCTGCTGCAAATGTAAAATGTATTGAATGGTAACAGAACAGGCTCTTTAGTATCATCAAGCTCCATTATTCAGTAAGGGCAGGCTGGCTAAAACCACACTGATCCTTTTTATATGCATGTCATAGTACATCTATCTGCCCTCCATGTACCATGCAGTGCAAAGCTATACACAAAATGTCAGTGCAGCACCGAATAGCAGAGAATGATAAACTGTTCCAAGATCACTGTACATAGCAAGGTAGTGAAGAGATGATTCCCAAATTTAAAAATGAAGCTTAATAAATTTTATTTTATTTTTAGTACTAGTTAAGTTTTGATCCCATACTTCAAATGCTTGCAGAGAAATTATGAACTGCTTAGAACAATTTAGCTGAACGTTTGAGAGAGATCACACTGCTCAATAACAATGGCATGGTACATCAGATATTAGTTTTTCTTCAAAATTTTTCTCTTCTGGGTCCACTCATATAGGGCTTAAAATTTCTGTTAACACTGATAACATCTCGTGTTTAGTCAGTATCCTTGTTGGACAGGCTAACAAAGGAAGTGACACTGAACAACAGAAAGCAGACTATCTGCTCTTGTAGAAGGACAGTCCCACTTTAAGGCTGATTTCTGGAAGGGCTTGGGATGCTGGAAGCAACACAGCCATAAGGATGTGACATAACTGCAAGCTTGCAACAATTAAAGTGTGCAGATTCTGGAAAGATGGAAAATATAAAAAGCTAACTACTTCAATGGCATGAATTATGTACTCTGTTTTCTCTTTCTTTCCTTTGTCATGTCATTTAAAAGCATGCATTTTAGTTTGTCTTTATTTCAGTATAATCAAAAAAGACAGTGAAATCTTTGATGCACTGATATGGTATCCCAACATGCAGTCTCAACAGTCTGCAGGACAAAGTAAAAGATTAGGCTCCTGTCTGCAGTTAAGTTAGCAAAATTTAGCAAAATAAATAAAGTCCTTTTTCCAGAGGGAAAAAAAGTCCAGTGAAGGGTTTAAGCGTATCTTTATTTAACAATGCATGAACGTTGTTGTTAGCTGTGGCCAGGATTTGACATTCTGAACAGTTATCCTTTTTCCTAACATTTCAGTAGAATCACTGCAACTATTAATGAAAACCATTGCAATAACGTTAGTCATAAAAATACTTAACATATGAAATAAGAAAATTAGTATCAATACCAGATGTAAGATATTAAAATGTTACAAAATGGCATATCTGTGCATGACTGACTGATAAACAACTGTACTTCATCAATCTATCAGCCTGTAGAAAGATAGAAATCAGTGGCAAAATCAATATATGCAGCCAATCTGTGAGCAGTTTTTCAAAGTTTTATTTTAGTTCTGCAGCACAGGTTGTCCAAATATGTATATATATGGATCTACTTCACTGAAAATGTTAACTTATGTTTGCAGTATCCACTTAGCATCATAACTGAATACTCCTCAAGTTGTATATTTGGTAATGTGTGTATGTATGTATATATATATATATATATATATATATATATATATATATATATATGTATATATATGGATCTACTTCACTTCACCGAAAAGTCATTTCACCGAGACCAAATCGCCGAAAGCTCAAATCATTGAAAACTCATTTTACCGAATCCCATTTCATCTAAAATACTAGTGGCAGTGTATATACCCTTTTCTCCACTGTAGTGCAATCCTGGAGTTAGTATATATAGTTAGGGGGTGTGTGGCGGGTGTAGACTCCCACCTAGATTGGTTTTATATTGTCCAATTTCTGTTAAGAGGGTAAGTAGTTTTTAGTCAAACTAGGTGGGGGGGCTACATCCCTCACACCCCCCCTAACTATATATACTAACTCCAGGATCGCAATACAGTGAGGAAAAGGATATATACACTGTCACTACTATTTTTGGTGAAAGAGATTTGTGCAATGAGTTTTCTGTGATTTGAGCTTTCGGCGATTTGATCTCGGTGAAATGAAATTCGGTGAAATAAGTTTTCGGCGAAGTGAAGTAGATCTATATATATATATATATATATATATATATATATATATATATATATATATATATGTACATTACCAAATATACAACTTGAGGAGTATTCAGTTATGACGCTAAGTGGATACTGCAAACATAAGTTAACATTTTCAATGACTATTTCAGCAAACAAAATTTCATTTTTAATATGGATAGGTCAATATGTGGTATACCCTTGAAGGAAGCTTAATCAATTCTAATGTACCCTGAACTGGAATTACTGGCTTCTGCACCGCTTCACGTATTTATAATAACATATGTCTGTGGATATAAGTCCATATATCAAAACATCAAACTATTGAACAAGTGATAAAACACAACTGGTTATTCCCCAGCCAATCATAAAATCCAAAAAAAAAAGAAAACTTTATTGTATCCCCCCATACCCCCTGCAAATTGTTTATAATGACTCTGAGATTGCATTTCAGTGAGGAATGGGCATATTCCCTGATCTCCACTGTACTGTGATGTTGTACACATTAAAAAAAACAGTATATACTGATTTTTGACAATGCCTTCCACCTTTTTTCCTGGTCAACAACAAATATTCAAAAAAAGCATGTAACCCATATTTTTATATATATATATATATATATATATATATATATATATATATATATATATATATTAGTATACATTGATGGTAGCATTCCGAAATTCAAGATATCAAACAACTCAAAATATCAAAACAATAAACAATAGCAAAAGGAAACACACCATTTCCTTTTGCAATCAGAACACCAAAACCTTAAGACACATTCAAATGAAATTTGTCTAAGTAGTGTTAGTGTTGCGGAAAGTGTATTTGAAAGGTAAGATACAAAGTTAGGGATAGGAGTAGGGTTAGGGACAGTGATTATTGTTAAGGTGGGTGGGGGGGGCTCTTCAGTTAAATATACAATTGCTAAGTCATGTGACCACCCCTCTCATGTGTCTTTATCTTCACAAGTAAAAAAGTTTAAAAACTCATACATCAATAAATTTAATATTACACATTGTATAACCCACATAAATTAAATGGCACATATCTAGTTTTAAAACAATTTATATTGATAAATGTTCATTTGATCTAGGGGAAAATCTGCCTTTAATTTAAAATACTAGTTATGTTTGTATGTCACAAAATGTTCCTCCCATGGTCCTCCTCCCTCAGGATTCGCCATTAACCTTTCCAAAACTGTATATAAAAATCTATGTAAAGGAGATGGTTTAGATGTTTAAAGAGAGCATTGTTGGGGTTACTTTTCTGGATATCAAAAAACATGTTAGTAAACTATCTCTCTTTCTGGGACTTCTCTCCATTTTACATACATAAAATGAAGGACAATTCTGACAAATTGCTAAATAAATGACCCTATTTGTTCCACAATTGTAGTATCATTTGCTGTTAAAGGAAAACTTTACCCTAGAACTAAAAAATCTGTTTTTTTTCACTCTATATTTGTTTCCCGACCTATTTTAACACCCAAAACCACTCTAAGTGATTTATTTGTAATTTTAGCCTGTTTTTCACAACATGGTTGGGGATTGATGTATCAGTGTTATCATATTCTTCCTCAAACCTTTCTCTTTCTCATAATGCATTGTATGACTCATGCCAGACTTAAAGAAATAACTGTGAATCCCCATGCCATTGACATATAATGGGAGTTGTGTGAGTCACTGTCATCTTCTACACCTTCTGTAAAAGGACTGCTTCTTTTCTGTCTCTCATCACCCTCATTTATGTTTTGCTCAGAGCTTGTTTTATACTATACTTGGAAGTTATCCAGCTACAGCCAGAAAAGTAGCTAAACTATAGGCCTTTGTTTAGGGTTTTCTTTTGTAGTCCAAGAGGAATTAACAGTCCCCTCCCCCCCACACTACTGCAGATGTGTTAAAACTATCAATGCACTGAGAGACCCTTGCAGAATCAAGTGCAATTGACAGCTCATAATGGAAAGGAAGGGACATCCAATATAAAACTCTTTCCCACTGCCTAGAGTAGGAAGATCTATTTATTTAAATAGTTTCATTATTTTTTCTGGGTGCAAGTAGCTGAAACTCTTTGATTATTTTGGTTTGTGGTGCAGACAGTAGCTGTGGATATAGTTAATAGCTTATTATCTAGGGGTTATAATTATGATCTTCTTACATGGCTGAAAGTCAAAGATGGAGGTAATCAATTTATTTGGAAAAATAAATGTGGTAGAAAGGTGGATGGGAATTTTAAGGGGGAACAGGAGGACATATATTTTGTGACTCGTTATGCTCCATTTGTTGAAGGTGTGCCACATATTTTGAAGTAACATTGATATATCATAACATCTGATGGGATATACATGAATATGAAATTGAATATTTCATATAGAAATTTACCTAGTTTAGCAAGTAGGGTTGTAGATACAAATATGGGCAGTGAGATTTTGGGTTCCCAGTGTAAGGGATGTACCACTTGTAAGTATATGAATCATGGGGCTACTTATATTATTAATGGGAAAGTATTTAAGGATCTAGGGGTGTTGAACTGTTAAAAATAGTGATATATAGATTATTTTGCCCCTGTAACAGATTTTACATAGGTAAGACCATACGCCAAGTTATGATGAGAATACGTGAACATATTTGAGCTGTTAAAAATAATTTACTTACCAGTCCAAATAGTGTCACATTTTTCTGAATATCATAATAGTGATTCTGATTTACTAAGGTTCTTTATAATGTATGTGTTGAAATGTTCTTTTTTAACCAAGAGATTTTTATTTTCCAATAAATAAATAACATATATTCAAATATAATAAACTTAAACATATATATTAAAATCTTTAAGACAACATTAACATAAAATATATACAATATTTACAAAGGCTTCGTATTAGATTTTATTTATTTATTTATTTATTGACATTTGTTGACTGGGAAAGTCCAGTGGGTCAGTAACCCATTTTCATTGGAGGCCCAGGGAGAAATTTTCCACTATAAACAGACATACATAGTTAAGATATTAAACAATTTTAAAAAAGTAAGTTGATAGAAGTAACAGAGTTATTATATACAAATACATATATCAACAGTTCATGCAATTTCTATATACATATAATACATATACTAGGCACAAGTTCTCAAGATTATCATATGATTTAGCAAGGTATGTTCATAAGAAGTTTTGAACTGATATCATAGATAGGAGCATTTTTTAATTGATATTGTAGATAGAAGCAGTTGAAATGAAAAGGTGTGACAGAAGGAGGAGGGAGGTAGTACTGTAACAGTAGATAGGAAGAGAAAAAATATGAGGATCTTAATACATAAATGTATTAGATGTTAAAGGTAATAGAAGGTAGAACTATAAAAAGAAAAATAAATTCTATTAGCATAGTGGCTGAAAGTGAAGAGAGAAAGGCAGGAAGTACATTATTTATTGATGAGGTTGGTGAGATGATAGAAAGAAAGAAGTGGGGGGAATAGGAAGAATAAGAAATATTTATGATACTTTATAGTGGCCAGATTGCTGAGGAAATATTTCTTCAAAGATAGTTTGAGTGTTTTTAATGAGTCTAGGATGGTGATATTTGGGGAAGGGCATAGACCTGAACAGATCTACATATTAACTTAGAGCGCCAAAATGTCCTTAATTTTCATTAATAGTTCAAACATTAATAACATTGTTCCTCAAATGAAATCAATGAGTGAAATCTCTTTAGTCCAAGGATTGTTGGTGAATGTATTACAGTAAATTCTTAATTATTTTACTTTTTTCTTTGACTGATGTTGTCTTTAGAAACAGGAGAAAATCTTCAAATGATGGAGGGACAGATATTCTCCATTTCCTTGTAATGCTTTTCCTTGTGACAGCCATGATGGTCCAAAGAATGTTATAATTTACATCCCTCAAATCATTTTTATCTGTTACATTGAATAATATTAGAAACTCTGATAAAGTTTTTCAGAAAATAATGCTTGCACAAATTATTCTATCTTAGACCAATAGAAAGACAAGGCAGATCATTCTTAAAATATATGAACCCAGTCAGCATTACAGTTCTGTGTACATTTCCAAATTGAAATAGTGACATTTTCATTTATTTTAACAATTCTATTAGGGGTTAGAAAAGCCCTGTGTAGAAATTTCCAGGTAAAAATATGCAAAAATTGAGACCATGAAGTATGTTTAATAGAAGATAACAGCTGTAATTTATTATGAGAGTTAAACTGTGATGCATTACCTAAAGTAATATGATTCCAAAATGTTACATTTAAATTAGATTTATATTCAATAAATTTAGAAACTAAATTGTCTAT
This sequence comes from Protopterus annectens, assembly GCF_019279795.1. Taxonomy (NCBI): domain Eukaryota; kingdom Metazoa; phylum Chordata; order Ceratodontiformes; family Protopteridae; genus Protopterus; species Protopterus annectens. The sequence continues at coordinate 722,366,996 of NC_056749.1, read as the reverse complement.
TATTATTATATACAATGTCATATTATATATTAGATAAAAAGCTTAGGTTCCTGTTTATGACAAGAATTTAAAGGATATATACATTAATTATTTGTATATATTTTCAAATTATGTAAAAATAACTTTTAATTCAATGATAACATAGTTGTTTCCACTTATGTGATTATTAATGGTTTACATTTTGTTGATATATGTAAATATATACTAAAGCAGAATAATATATACCATTGTAGTACATTTATATTTTTGGAGCTAAATATTAAAAAAAGTCAGGTCATAAAAAAAAGAAGAAAGTTAAAAAAAAATATTTTCTAAATTTGTAAATAACATGAATTAACAACATACATGGAATCAACAGAATTCCTAATCCAATAGCTAAAAAAGCTATCAAGCTACCAATACTACCTTACAAAACAACATATATCTATATAAGAGCTCTGTAATTTTATAAGAAAATATAAACTTTATATAGTTTAAAGATATGAATAACACTAATATTAATTATTCAGTAAAATGAAGTAAAAATGTGTATATTAATTTTGAAAGTGATAAAATAATATTAAATGAATATATTACAATTTAGGACAGTATTGCAGACAAATTGTTTCAAACTCAGATCTAATGAGACAAGTCATTGTAAATTATAATGCATACTATGTTGCTAAAATATTATGAGATATCCATGCTATACAACTGTTAAAAGGATTTTCTTGTCAAGCTAGCTTACTCTGCTGGTTAGATAAATGCAAAAGCATTGTTCCTATTTATTTTATTATCATAAATTTTATAGTATTAAGAGTAATTTGGAAAGCTTTTACTTAAACAAGATACTGTGCTTTGTCCAAAACAAAATGCATATACAATACATTACAATATATGTAGTTGTTGCCTTCTCCCATTCATACTGATACACTTCAAAAGTTTGGAGACAATTCTCTTCTTTCCATGAAATGAACTCTTATGCAACTTAATGTGATCAAAGTTTAAAGTTTTCCTTTACTTCTTTACTGTGTCTTACCGTGTCCATCCAGGTTGCACAACCTCCCCAAAAAACCCCCCTCAGATCCGACATGCATTCACATTTTTAATTACACAAATATTCATTATATTATATATGTATCCTATAACATAATAGTACACAGTTAATTATAATTCTATCATGAACGTTAGGGCATGTGTGAGTGAATGCATGTAGATCCTTATTCAGACAAACACATTAAAACATCATATTATACATATCTCTAACCCCATCATGATCCAGCTATAATTATTATGCTGGGTAACTTTATAACTCTATGTAAATGTTTCTGGATTACTATGTTGTTTTTATTTGTATAGTGCAGTTTATTTGCACGTAAATCATGTATTAGCCACTGCTTTGTGCTTATTAATAATACTCTTGAGTCATAAGTATACATTTCAGTCAGTATTGCATGTTTAACCATATAGCCATTATTCATTTCATTTCTCTTTCTCTTCTCATTTCCTCCTTCCCCATTATCCAGTGTTTGGATCTGTACTGTAATCATATTTTACTCTTATAAACATATAAGCTCTGCATGATACATTGCCTTCTTCATCAAAACTTGTACATAAATCCCAGATAGATATATCTCCTAATTGTAAATTAATTATGACTTTCAGCATCTGAATTAATCTTAAATAGTTTGCCCTTTTAAAGCAATTATAAAAACAAGTAACCTTTTTACCCATAACACATAAAAGAAAACTGTAGTGTGTCATGACATTCTAATATTCAAGATGTGAAAGTAAAACAAATGTTCATTTCTTTCCAGAAACCTATTTTCAAAAACCAAGAGCAGACAAAGATAAAATCACCTAAAAAAAATACTCGCATACCACCTTCAGTGAACGAAATTGTGGGAATGAAGACCCCGCCCCAAGCAATCACAACAATACTTATCAAAGAATGGAAAATAGGCATCTATTTATGCAAAACAAGAAATGCCTTACTTCCCTCACCCCACTTCAACTCATGTTACCCAACTATGTGTGTTCCTGTATTTGCCCTTCTTCAATTTCTGACTATCCCATTTCCCCACTTACTCCACTCTTAGGAATTGATTTGGCACTTTGCTGCTCTGGCCCATTTTAGTCTGCTGAAAGTCCCTGTGATACAGCTATGAGGTACTTTCCTGTGGACATGTACAGTGTTAGCATACTTCTATAACTCATCCAACCACTATATACACATTTACAGAGAAATCACTGCAGTAATACAATAGCTGACATTAACAGAATCATAACTATTATGCATCTTGTCCTGCTGCATACCAGTATGATGCCTGTTGTCAACCATACCAGCATTATTTAGCAGAGTGTCACAGAAATACAGAATATTCTCAGTACTACCTTTGCAATGTTGTCATTGTACAAGGTAATAGAGCATCTGATGTATATAAAAGGAACATGAGACAAACTGAACTTTGTAAAATTAATAAAAGCATACAAAAAAGTGATATACTCTCTCTGTACCTGTTCAATCCACATGCAGAACAAATCAAGAAAGGAACAGGAACAAACCTGCCAATTTAGAGGGGAATAAATAAGCAGAAATCGGAGAGGACAGTTTCTAAGTACTCTGAAGCTGCTTAAAATACAGAAATTAAGTTAAAGTTGATTAATAATCTCTACTTAATTCACGCTGTTTTCAAGGCAACACTATGCATTATAAATCTGTATTGTATATTAGAACATATGCCATTTGCATAATCACACAGTGTTGCATTAATGCGTGTAACCATGAGTTGGCATATTAATACAAGATCAGCCAATGACTGCAATGAGACCTTCCAAGGTGATAATGGGCTCAAAACGATTTCATCTATGTGATTCTTGTTTCACTTTTTTCTGTTCATATATGACTATTTGCATTTTAATTTCTGCTCCCCATATGTGCTACAGAATTATGTAATCATCTAAGTGTTTTGTAAATGAATAAATGGACATATAAATGAATACACAAGTACATTGAATTACCACCTTTTATCAAAAGTCTTGCAGAATGAACACAAGACTGAAGAATGCAAGATAAATCATAAATTGTACACATATTACACACTGAACAAAGATATTGTGGGAGTTAAAGCAAGATGTACTACTATAGGAAGATAATTGAACACACATGAAGAGCAGATCTTGTAAATCCCAGTGAAACTGCACAAAAGAAAAACACTTCTGGGTAAAGGAAGATTATAACTGGCATAATTTATTAGAAGATGACATTACAGATCACTGAATTGAAGTTTACCAAACAATTGCACTGAACTCCTGTCTTAAAAACTGAAACAGTTTTAACATGAGAATTTGTTTTAATTGATTCAAGTTCCAGTTATTAAATCACCAATTTTTATAAGAGGGACAGCAGAGGGGAGACAGCCCCCACCTACATAAACACACACACACACACACACACACACACACACACACACACACACACACATATATATATATATATATATATATATATATACACACACACACACACAGACACACAAATACACTACTGATCTAGCTTTCTTGTAAGACTATGGAAATTCTGCATACTCAATTTCTAAGCAAAGTGACCTGGAAACCAGGCAGATGTAGATTTCTCAACAAAAGTGATGTTCATTTTTAAACATAATAACTAAGATAATGTAAAACACCCCCAATCCTATATAGTATTACAAGCTATATCAGAGATAATACAATACAGAGACACGTGCTTCTTTGTGCCTTGCAAATATGACTGAATTATTATACTCAACTACAGAAATGTGAAAAAATTAAACTTTCATCTGCACCTATAATGTTTTATGGCTGAATAATCTTAAGTCACTTGATCCAGTTCTCCTTTCAATCTTATGTCCCCTATCCCAAACTTGTAAATTGTTCAGTTTTAAATGATTCAAGGGCTGATAACCTCCATTCCACAGTACAAACTCATTAGCCTACTGGTCTTTACAAGTCAACAAACAAATGGTCTGTGACATTGCGATACATACATAGATTTAGTCTTCAGTAAATTAGTATCAAATATCCAGAGGCTATACAACATTTCTCAATTCCCATTTTTCAGCTTGTGCTAGAACAAGTGTGCACATCCTTTTTGAAAGAAATTTATGTTCTGAAGATTTTTTTGAGCTTACCTATTATTTTTCCAAGATCAAATACATATTAAGGGAAGGTACTTTGCTATCTGAAGCCATAAGTCACAAAACTAATCACTGTCATATCAATTCTCTTCCCCCTTTTCTGCTTTCTACATCAGCCATTGGAAGGTTATGAATTTAAACAAACAGATAGATTAAAATATCTTATGCAAGCCAAAATCCAATTTGAATCATACACTAAACCTGACGAATCTGAAGAACCAATTCAAAAAACACAGTGGAAAGCAAATGGAAAGTTCAAAGGTCATCTTCTGAGTACAAACACACACTCGCGTCAAACTGCGGCAGAAGAAGAAAGAGAGAGAGAGAGAGAAAAAAAAAACACACTATACAGCTTAGGAGAAAGGGGATGAGGAAATAATACGCATGAGAGCAACAACATAGGACAAGTAACCACGCATCAATGTGAAGCTTTAGTTATTTAAATGTTTGAAGAGAGAGAGAGAAAAAAAAAAACGAACTAATATTTACCATTATTACCAGATGAATCTGTGTAATGCGAATACTTAAACTACCCATCACACCCATCAAATCCCTTAGTTCAGTCATCCCAGATATCTTAAATGTGGAAATTTCTAACAGTACACATATTTAAATAGTATAAACTAAAAACTATATATGTTATTTAATTAAAATTAGACATCTTAAATGAATACCTTACCTTTTTATGAAATCCCAGTGCAGAAAACCCATAAGCACCAATAAATCAAACGACACTACAAGTAAATAAATTAATGCTTAGACAGGCTGAAATATCAAGTAGTAAAAACTGTTACTTTAAATTGACATTTTTTAAAGTTTTATTTGAAGAAAGTGAAGCAGGGTTAGACTTCTTTTTCTTCATATCAGTCCATACATTTTTCTCTGATGTTCTTTTCAAAGGAGAAGAATAGTCCTTGTATTCAATTGAACAAATAGATTATTGTTTTTAACAAAGGCAGAAGCTTCTTCAAGGTTATTAAAAATTCTTGTTTCATTGGAGAGTTGTATTTTTATTTCGGCTGGAAATAATATGTGGGATTTTAGTACATATTTGTCTTAAAGCTTTCACAAGAGGCCAACAGTTTTTCCTTAGTTCTATTATTTTGAAGAGCAATCATTATTAAATCTAATAAGGTTTTGTTTATATTTTAATAGGGCTTTCTAGCATGCAGATCTGAGAACCAATTTTTTCTCTGAATAAGATAAAAATTTTATAATAATGGACCTTGGAGGAGTCATTGAGAAAGAAGGAATACGTTTACCTATGGCTCTGTGAGATCTTTCAATGGTATATAAAAAAAACCTTCCTGAAGATTTAAGATTTCAGGGAGCCAAACATTTAAGAATAGAAATTAAGTCCTCACCTTCTGTTTTTTCAGGTAATCCAAAGATTCTTACATTACACCTACTCTCTCCATTTTCCAGATCATCAACCTTAGTTAAGAGCCAGGTATTTTGTTTTAGTAAGAAGTCTGATTGAATTTCTTCCTCTTTCAGTCTGCCATCAATGTCAGTTAAGGCATTCTCCATTTCATACATTTTTGTTTGTTATTGATGTAGAATTTCATTAAAAACGTCTTTTTGTTTAAGACAGTTCTTCAAGTTTTCTAGATTATTTTGGAACACATTTATTTTCAAAGACAGTTCTTGTAGTGATGAAGTTATCTGCTCTAAGTCCTTTCACAGAGAAGTTTCGGCCTGGGAATGTTTAGCATTACTCATTTTCATTCAGGAATCCAGTCTCTTGGTAATTTTGACAGGAAAATATTTCTTTAAATTCAGAAAACAAAAAATCTAGATGAGTAACTATAACACTGTATAAATTTTTTTGATAAATTGATTTTTTCCTATATTTAATAGTAGGTTTACAGAGCTCTAAAAAGATACTGCTTTCAGTTGGCTATCTAGGTTCTGTCCCATGTTGAAATGTTCTGATTTGTACTTAGATCCTTCTGATATATTATTACAGAAGGAAGCTTGGTTTATTTTTGTTTATGACACTTTACAACCTAAGAACCTTAATAATGATTTGCTTATGAAATATTTAATAAAATAGCTTTAATAATTTTAGGGAACATTCTTAGAAGTGAGGTTGTCTTTTATATTTGTTTATATTTATATAGGAATTTTTTTCTATTTATATAGGAATTTGTTAGTTTAATATTATTTTATGAATAATTATGGATTTATATGTTGTAGTAACTGCATTATAACAGTTTTGTGATAGATGTATTTATATTTATATCAATATGCATTTATTGGTATATTTAATATCTTAGAGTATTCAAGAATATTTACATCTCTCTACGTTATATTTTATGTAAAAAATACTGCTTGTATCTTTAAAAATCTTGTAAGTTTAGTATTTAGATATTAATTAATTATGTGATTATGTTAATAGTGGTTCAATTAGTGGATTATATTTATGGGCTTGCTTTACTGTTTTTAAAATTTTTAAACTTGAAGGCGTAACCCAAAGCACTAGTTTGGAGTTTAGTGGTATTTTTCTAAGTTATCAAATTCCTGTTACACTGCATGAAAGTACTGGAGCTGGCGACTGATAAATGAATAAGGAGAGTATAAGAAAGTAAGATGGGAGCTGAACAATTTGGATAGGAAAAGGATATAGCACGATCAATGTGTTTAGCATTTGATACAGATAGTGAAGAAGAAGCTAGAAATGAGAATAAGTCCAACAGGCCATTCCTAGACTTTGCGAAGGCAGAAATGAAAGTCCTAAGAAAGTTAATTTGGGATGGTTTGTGGTCCTGGAAGCACTGGTGGAATTAATGCAGGTTATGTACAAGGGCCCAGTGATGCAAGTACAAACACTGTTCAAGCTCACAAAGAGGTTTTCAGTGGGAGTGGGTTTACATCATGGTTCAGCTTTGAACCCACTGATGTTCATACTGGTGATGGACTACATTAACAAACTGGTCAGAGGGGACAAATCAACTAAGCTGCTGTATGAAGTACCCATGTATCATTACAAGCAGACTATGAACAAGAACTTCAGCAAATGATAGAGGAATGGAATGCAAAACTGAAGTCACATGTACTGGAACTGAATAAAATCATGAGAACTGTCATGGCAGCAAATGGGAGAAATTAGAAGAAGCTGCAAATTGAGATAGATAAAAAGAACATAGTGGAACATGTTAACAGCTTCAAGTACCTGGAAGGGGTGGTCGAGGAGAAGGAAAGGCTGAATGAGAAGGTCAAAGCTAAAATTAGAGGGGGTGCAGCCATCTAGCCCAGTGTCAGGGGTAGTGTGATACATAAGAATGCCAAAAAAAGATGAAACATAAGGTGTACAAAACACTGGTGTGACCAATACTTCTATATGATACAGAAACCTGGACAGTGATGGCAGAGCAGTTAAGGAAGCTAGAGATAATGGAGATAAAATGCCTGAAATGGGTTGTAGGATGCACACTGTGAGACAGATGAAGAAATAATGACATCAGAGCAGAAACCAAAGTAGCTCCAATTGCAGAGAAGGTCAAAGAGAACAGATTACTGTTGTTCAGGCTCATGCAGGGAAAACAGAAAATAATTTGGTGAAGAAGATTTGTAAGAAATAGGAAGAAGGCAAGAGGAAAAGAGGACACCCAGCAAACAGATTGCACATGAGAAGACAAGTGATAGTTAGGCATGACTGCAGAGGAAGGTAGGTGACTGGAATTGAAGTAAAAGTGATGGTAACAGTTGACATAACACCCCAAACCCATGTAAAAAATGGGGAAAAGGGGAAATTGATGATGATATGATGATGATTTTCTTTCAATTTGCAATATAAAATCTGCATCTGGCTTAGAAAACTTCAGGAAGCAGGCAGTGCTGCTCAGGGCAGAAAAAGTCAAGGTGGGCAGTTTACCTGTCCATCATGATGGGGGCTAGTGGTGAGTTCTCATAAAAGTCTGTACTGGGGTTACTTCTTTTTAGATTATTCTTCTCTAATATAAAAGTATGAAACAGACTCTGGTTAAGCAAGTTTACTGAGAATTGCAAATGGTGTAACATCATTCAATAAAAATGTTGTATTTCTGCAAGATGGCGTATAAAATCAGTACACCTGATGCAGTACTAATCTAATCATCTTCAATGTCAGTAAATTTCGTATCCTAAGACGTGGTTTAAAAAGGGCCATTAATTATAATTACAAAATAAACAATAAAAACATAAAATTTAATTTTTATTAAAGATTTAGGAACAATGGTAGTCAAAAATTTAACACTTGACCAGTATGTACCTATCAAATTAAGAAAACATATTCTCAGGCCCATCTAATTCTGAAAGACAGGTCTAGTCACTCCAGGTAGGTACTCCATAGTATAACTCACTAATATGACACATCACTGAATATAGTGCTACGTTTTGTGGCCTTCAAATGAGCCATCTAGAACAGTTTGACAAACTATAATCCCTTACCAGAAAACCTGACGTAGTCAGAAAAGTTCAATAATTGTCGTCATACATGTTCTTATAAGTTATGGATGAAATTCTTTGCCTAGAACACACTTTTGGGAACACGAACACCAGATCATGAAACTTAATACCTAAAACAGATTTTAATAATAGCAAAACAGCAAGTAAAATAGGCAACAATACACAATATTTCAGAAGATTATGGAATTTCTTTCCACTTACAGTTAGGAATCAAGCCTTTAAATTCATTCAGAAATAATTCTGGTACATCCGTGAGAAGTATAAAATATCAACGTGGGTTACAGCAATCAAGCTTGTTGAAGTGCAGTAGGTTGCACACAATATTTAAATCCATAAACCTTTGAGCATGATATATTCACCAATGTAAATGCTATGTTTAGGGTTGTGCTTTATTTCATGTATTTATTTATTGATGTCCTTTATTCAAACAGTTAATCTAGTTGTTACAGTTCAGGTGCAGTTTGAGTTGGTCAAAGTCACATGGCATATGCAGTACAAAAACAGGTGAACATTTTCCCTGTCAGGAAACCTACAGAGTATGACATTATAGAAAGAAAGAGAAAGTACATTATTGAAGTGTATGGACTGTATTGATTATATTGTGTTAGACTATGGCGGTATAACAGGATGGAGCTAGAAAAACAAAACATTAGAAGGAAGCATACATCATTCAAGTTGTGTTGGTAACTTTAATCCTAAAATGCCATAGTTCTCTAAATGTGTTCAATACATGCTTTTAGTGTGTGTATACTGTGAAAGCTTCTCTTGCCAAATTAAAAATTGTCATACTTTGGTGAACTTGTGGCACTGTTTTCTACTCTTAAATATGCTTCAAAATACTATAATACATTTAATCAGTTTACCCAAGGAAATGGGTTACTTCTAATTTTCATTTATGATTTGACAAATCGACATCCACTTCTCGACCTCTTTTTCATGGTGAACTGAATCACTTATGGTATAATTTATTCTTACCTTTATTTCAATCTGCTGCCAATAGAAAATATTAAAAGGAACTGAAGCTGAAACCACAAGCAAATATGAGAAATCTCCAGTGACTGAAACTAGAGACTTAAAAGCTGGTTGCTGCCAACTTAATACACAAAAGCTTTTCTAAAATGACTGACCCTGACTCAGTTTCCTGTGTACAGATGTCTAAAAATGAAGTTCAGTTACAGTACAAAGCTAAGATATAATTAAGGTAAGTTGACAATAATAAGAAACACACACACACACACACACACACACACACACACACACACACACACACACACACACACACACACACACACACACACAGCACCAAATGCCTTGTGTTGCCTATACAGAGAAAAAAAAATCTGAAGAGTTTTAACATTTATAAACTTTAATAAAGAGAAGGTGAGGGATACAACTGAAACTTTAAACTGTCTTAACAAAAAGAATATACCACCTTAACGAATGGTTAAGAGGTAACGAGAAATTTTCGTTTTTTTACAGAAAGACTTTAGAATGCAATTGTGGTAGTATATTCTTCCACTCTTGCAGGACGCTTCTCTTTTCCTTATGGTTGTGTGACCACAGAGCTAGTTTATCTAAGGAAGAGGTGTGGAGATGCATGGGGGGGGGGGCTTACTACCTGCAAAAACACTTAGTCACCTTTTTATGATCTTTCTTGCAGTTTAATTGGACATTTTGCTTGATTTAAACTTGTCAAGTTTACTGTCAATGGGTTATATGTTGAGTTTTTCTAGGGCAATTTACGTGAAGGATTTTGAAAATACAATGGACATACATAAGGCATTTATATGAGGGGTGAGAAATATGGTGTTGATTATGCAGAAGTTGTAGGTAACCATTTGAAATATCTGGACCTGGTAGATTGAGTCCTGAAATATGGAGACTGAATGGCCAAAAGAATGGGCTTACATATTCTAAGGACGAGATGTAATTTCTTAGAATATTCCCTTTTCTCTGAAGTATAAAGAATTTTAAAGGAGAAAAGTAATTTTTAAGACTTGGGCTTCTACTGTGTTTTCAGTCTTTTTTTTCTGCTTGTCTGTACTTGTCATTTCAAGTGTTGACATTTCAACAGGGAGCTGAATGTGGAGGTAATTCAGGTCATCTTACCCAGATAACAGGTTAATTCAGTGAAGTAATACACACACACACACACACACACACACACACACACGCACGCACGCACGCACGCACACACACACACACACACACACACACACATATACACGAACCATAAATATGTAAAATATGGACTTATTCTAAAGTCTTATGCTTATGTGGTTATATAATTTAAGTTTCACTTTTATTTACTTTTATTTCTAAGATAATGCATAATAAATGTTCTCATGGTATGAATAATGCCCACTTGAATAAAACAAATGGGTAGCTCCTGTTCCAGAAGGAGAATGCAATTATAGACTAAATTTCACAGTCAAACAAGATTCAGCTACAAGAGCAAACAGCTTAATATCTATCAGTACTTTAATTTGATATAAAAAATGTAATGAAGCTCTATGTGAATGAAATAACTAATGAATTAAATGTAATCAAATGGAATCAGAAATATTCAGTCTAGGGATTTAAGCCAATTCTGCAACATCAACTGAAATGTTTGGAGGTGTGATGATAGGAGGTACTGCCAGCCATGCCAGGAGAAATAGGGCAGTGGATTTGTAACATATGCTAGCACAGCTAGCTGGAATTTTGTAAATAATTATATGTCATTTGTATATCAAACTGATTTGTATGGAGGCTTGTGTTGAAAATGTATTTGTGAGGTTTGCTTGTGTTAAAATGTATCAACAGTGCATACTGCTGGAAGGAAAAGAAATGTACATGTATTACTGCAACTGAATTAAATGTATAAATTGTAACAGCATCTACTGGAAGTGAAGAGGTTAATGTTAATCCACCTGATTTTGCAAAATGTTGTTGAAATTAAGTTACTTTATGGGTTAAGCCATAAATATGTTATCACACAGTTTTGAATGGAGCCAGAATCGCAATGTCTGTGCTAAATAATAAGTTGTAGCTCCTGTAGGAACAGTAGAAGTGTTTTATGCTTTTATGACTTCCAGATTATCTGAGCAAAGCTCTATCTGTGTGTATGGTAACACATAGGTGCTAAAATCCTGTCAGCTTCTAGTGGTGGTGTTAGCATGGGAAATAGAGTCAGATTAACAGACGTGTGTGATGCCATTCTGTAAGCCAAAATTAATATTTAAATATTAGTAGGAGTTTTGCTGTTAGCATTCTGCATTCTATCTTGGATCTGAAAACAAGGACCATTCACTCACAAATTATCTTGCCCTGTTCGGTAAGTAACTTAACTAGGGAATAGTAATTCTCTTTAGATTAGTCAGGAAAAATAGTGAGATAAGAAATAATGTTTTTCTATAACTGTGTGAAACTTTTCATAGGTGTTATTGTACTTCCTGTGACTGAAACTCTGGTGTTTACTGTAAATAGATATTTACTATTTTCTTGTTCTTTCACTATTTATTATTAAATATACTTAAACTTTTCTTTGTGGCCAGTAAGTTTTAAAAAATATTTAAATTTTGGGAGCATTTGCATATAATTATTTGGTGATAGCTCTTTCTACTCCTGAAGCCTTGCCATTTGGTCAACATTACCATTTGAATTAATATAAACTTCACTCAGCATAATTAGATACCTTTTTAAGAGCCTGATAGTAAATGACTGGTGGCAGTGAATCTACCTTATAGTCTAGGCAAAGTTGGTAGAATGGGCAATCTGTGCAAGCCTTTCCCAGGTGTGTGTGTGTGTGTGTGTGTGTGTGTGTGTGTGTGTGTGTGTGTGTGTGTGTGTGTGTGTGTGTGTGTGTGTGTGTGTGTGTGTGTGTGTGCGTGCATGTGTGTGTGTGTGTCAGCTACTTGGGGCAGGGACATGAAGCATTGATTTCATGGTGCTAGTGGGGAGCCTTACTGGGTACCCAGGGAGAGACAGATAGAGACATCCAGACCCTGAGCTGAGTGTGTGCCCTGTGTGCTCTTAAGAGAAATTGTGCTTGATGCAGAGAGGTCTGCATCTGGAAACACTGAGTGTATCCATTTGTATTACAAGTGAACGTTCCTCTCCAGTGTCAGTGGTGAGGATTCAGGCTTCTTGACAACTGGTGCAGCTTGGGGACGTCACATATTGGTGGCAGTGGTGGGACCATCACAGGAAGGACAGGTATATTTTGCAGAAAATGCCACTGCTGTGGAACAGATTCCTCATCCACATAAAACAAAGTTAATTCCTGTCTATTTTCAAGCAAAACTTACATCTGTGGACAAGAAACAGAAAACTTACCTCAGGACCGCCGCCTGTGCAACTAATGGACAGAAGCAGATCCTAAATGGTTTATCCCATGTGTAGGTCTACTCAAATTACCTATGGTATGATCCCATTTATTCTCATTATGAGTAATAAATAATGATTGTCCATGGGATGGGTAAGGCCAGTCTATAACCAAATGGGATAGGCTATTTCAAGAACTAACAGAGAAACTGGCTAGGCTTAAAATGGCACACAATCGCAGCTAGCCTAGTATTTTCTATGAACCTATGAGTTGTATTATTCAAAGTAGCTGTTTTTTGCTAGTTTGCTTTGTCATAATTTTCATTATTCAGTGCCATAATCTAAAAAACACATTTTCTAGCACTTTTGCCATATATGTAACTACTTGCTGCAAGTAACAACTGCATGTAGAATATAGATGGGGATTATGGTCAGATCACTGATCATATCCAAGTTGTTATATTTTCAAGAAATGGAAGTTACAAAATACACTTCCAGAGTACAGCTGGGAGAAAAAATAATTTAGCATTATTTTATTATTTTAACACATCCTATGCTTGCATTTTAATATTCTAGAAATAAAATAGAAATTGCTTTAAATACAAAAGGAGGATGCTGTTAAATGAGTTCCTTATCAGACTATATTTTGGCATAACAACATAAGAAACTGATACCCTAACTGATGACAGCTCCATCTTCTGGACTGAGGTCAAATGAGTTGCAAATCAACAATGTCTGTTTGATTCTGATACGGAAGATAGTGCCGGTGACAGAAATGATAGCTGGCCATTAGTTGAGTTGTACAAGTGTTGCTCTGAACTTCATCTGTAGTGCATAAGACTGTTGGTGCAATGTTTAAAAGAGTCTTCTTCTGGACACTGTAAACCACTTGTGGTGAAGCAATCTGTTGCTCTACATGTGCAGTGAGGGAAAAAAGAGCTAGGGGGTAATAATAAAGTTAACACAGGAGTTCAACTTTTAAGCACATAGTCAGATTTATATACTTTTGTGTACACAGCTGTATATTGTATAATCTTAATATCTGCACTCAGCCTTAATTGTACTCAGTAGTAATGGATACATTATTGACTTGTATATAACACCCAATTAATAAAAATAGTGTATGGAAATGACCACTAAATCTGTATTTAATTGTTCAAGGTCTACTGATCACATTAAACTGTTTTGACCAAGCAAGATATATATATATATATATATATATATATATATATATATATAAACATCATTTGGCACAAAAATGCAACTTTATTAGAAACCAGGAACAATGTGTAAAAACAAATATGAGGGGCTGAACCCCCACACCCCCTGCAAATTATATATACCAAGTCTGAGATTGCACTACAGTGGGGAAAATGGTAAATTCCCTAATCCCCACTGTACCACAGTCTCCATACAAATGCTTTGACTTTTTGGAAAGTCAAACATATGATCTTGACTGTATGACATTCGACTTTCTGATGAGTCAGTCTTCTGAAGGGGACCCATGCATATTATACAAGAGACAATTTTAAGGAAATCTAGTCTAATGTACCTTCAGGAAGTTTTCTAAAAAGAATGACAGCTACAAGTAGTATTTTGGTTAACAACATGGGAAAATAGGAAGGTCCTTTTAGGAAACAATACAATACTGTACCTGTAGTAGTGTTATGTTGGGGACTTTCTGTGATTAAATAGTTTCAAACCCAGTTAAAAAGTGAATTAATTTCTTTCACCATTCTGCAGACTGAAGTATTGCACTTTCTTCTGTTAGGTATCACTATATTATTCTAGTATCTTTATTAATAAAGTGCTCTGCAGCCAATGATTGGTATTCAACTGATTTTTGAAGGAAGTCACTGTATGAGGACTCACAGAGCTAATCAGACACACTGTATATTAGGTATTGAATAATGTCAACAGGCAAAGAAAAGTACTGCAAAATTAATGGCTGACATAGTACTTATGGGAGGAGTAGCACTAAGACATTAGAATGCATGACTAATGTGATGGTCATCACAATGAAGACGGGCTAGCATGGTCATGCCAGAGCATGGTCATAAGTGCAATATAACATTGCATTGCTACATCTCATACTTATCTGACACAATAAGGGCAGTGTGGTGGTCACATTATAGATGACTGTAGGTGTGCATTACCTTATGCCAGTCCTGTTCATCATATAAAATGTGTAGGAAGTTAAGTAGGAAAGGAGCAGTGGCAAGAAGAGGGAAAACACCCACAAGCATAATGATAAGGTATGAAAGGTGGGATTAGAAAAAAAAATTGCAGAAAAAGAGCCCAGTTTTGTAAGTTGTACAAAAGAAGAAAAGGTAAGAAAGGTCGGCAGAGATGGTTATGGATGGAAGACAGAGGGAAGGGTAGTTATTGGGACAGGAAGACAAACAGAATATTGACTCAGACAGCAAGGGGCAGTATATACATAAAAGATGGGGAGGATAGTGAATGGAAACAAACATACAGAAGGTGGACAAGTGGTGATGGGGATGGGAGCAATGGACAACGAAAGGGGACAGATACATACGGGTGAGAAAACACCAGGCTGGGGATATGGTAGGATCCTGAGGGACAGTCCAGCACAAAAGGTCAATACAGGACTGATGTCAGCAGGGCAGCTGTAAGTGGTGATGCTGGCAACATGCAAGAGGCCCAGTGGCACGGTCTGCTACATTACAGGGGAAGAGATCACCTACATTTATCATTACAGAACCCTCTGTAGAGCACACATCCCTACCAGACCATGATGAACACCTTATATCTCTGAGAGTTCCTTATGGTGTCCAGTTGTGTCCCCACCTCAGACAGCCTCTAAGGTGGACATACCTCACCATAGTGCATTCAAATATTGAGGTTAGCCAAAGCCACAACTCCAGGACCATCTCTGATATGGCTACAGCATTTAACATTAACCAGCAGATGTGCAGGTTAGTGATGCAAGCACAATCAGCCACTACACACAACATCACAGAGATGATAAAAGTGCTCTGTAGCATGTAGAACAACTTGTACCAACTGCAGAGTGACCTAGAGCATAGGGACTAGGGAAGACAAAATGCTGCTGAGGTCACTGGTGGCCAGTTCTGTACCCACAGGTGCTTCAGTGACATGTATTGCAACCACCATTTGGTCTGTCTCCATAGTCCATGCCTTCCTTGGCTGGGGAGGGTTTGGATGTTGGGAAATCAGCTGCAGACTGTTCTAAGTCATATTACACAGGTCACTGGTGACCTGTGACAGGTTATGGACAATTGTTCTCCTCCCTGTGATGCCTCATCAGGCTGCATACACACATTATTATAGTTCTACCCCTTTCCAGTTGCCTGTGAGCAGACAGCCTGCCATCCTCAGTAATGAGCACTGATCAGTTTGTGAGCAATGATGCTTAGCATGATTAATATATGTTACGCCCCATATGGGTGGTGGTTATCATGATTAATATATGGCATACACCCCCATATGGGTGGTGCTTTTCATGATTAATGTATGGTATATGCCCCTTATGGGTGGTGCTTTTCATAATTAATGTATGGTATTCCCCATATGGGTGGACAGTCATGATTCTGTAGTTTTTCACTTTTCCTTCCATTAACTGCATCCAGTTCCAAAACCATAAGCCATCATAGTAAATACTGCCAACAGTCACATCATGGCAGCTTGACCCACTCACTGCAGGATGTGATTCCTGACCTCACACAACTTCCTAGAGTATGCAGTTATCATGTTCACCTCCCATGATGCTTCTCCATCTCATAGTGTTGTAGTCACCTGTCACTGTGTCCTCCCACCTGTGGAAATGATGATGATGACGAGTGTGTCATGCCCACCGCCTAACTTGTGTAGGTATGGAGCTGTCTGATGCATAGCATGGCCAGTCTGTGCAGTGTGCACTGCTGAGCACAGCCTGAGCATGATAATGCCCACATTATTTTCACCTGTGCTTTGTCATTTCTTACAGTTATGGGCAAGATGCCACTGATCCTACCTCTGCATGTTCTGTAGTTCTGCTTCTACATGTTCCTCCCCTGAATTTCCACCCTGCCCTTCTGCTGATGGCACAACTATTATGGACAGCCATGCCGAAATGTTCATCTGTCACTCCATATCTTTTGGAGTAATGCCACATTGTACAGCATGGCGCACACAAGAAACATCTTGCTCTACATAGCTGGGTGTATTTTGCAGTGCTCCTTCTGACATGTCTAAACAATAGAAGCATCCCATCCATAGGCCAAACATATATTTTGCATCTCTGTATATGCACTTATAGGCCGTTTCCTGCATGATCTAGGGATTACTGATGGAGTCATCAACTAGCACTTTTGGACATCTCCAATATACACAGTATACACAACAAATAACATATTACATATGGCCTGCTCCATGTTTGCATGCTACCTGGGTATATAGACCTGTCTGTCTAATTTGTGTGTTCACCTACCAGTCAGATGATCCTGTGGAAAGCCCCTTCGAAGGAACCTTTGGTAAAGATCAGACATGTGCCTAATGTGTGAACCATCAGAACTGCCTGGATGGTACACAGACACATTACAAATAATGCCTTGGGCATTACAGACCACCTGGAAGTTCAGGGAGTTGAAGCGTTTCCTGTTGATACTGTATATCAGAGTCCCTGTGAACCAGACAGGACCTTCATGCAATGTCTGTGGAATCTGTGACTCCTTCGATCTCCATGAAATGGTCTGTGTCATATAATGCCTGCAAGGTGTTGGTTCTTTCCTTTGCAGTCCTGGTGGAACCAGATATTGTACCACATACAGTAGCATAATGTTGGGGAACTGGTTTAGGATTCATGAGACTGATACCTATGATATATCTGATGTTTCCATAACTGGTCACTGAAAAGTCCTGTTAGTGAAGATGGTTAAAGCTGCACATACCTTAGTAGCCATGGGAACAGGCATATTGAGCACCCTTTAGTCTGCTTCTGGGCAACACAGTTTGACTAGATTATGTACAGTCTACTATTCTACATGAAAATGTTGGTTTGTAAGCTGGCGATATGCCAGATTCTCTCAGTACCGCCTTCATTGCTTTAAGGTTGGCCATGATAAGCAACATTGCAAGTACCGGCAGCCTAAAACGTGGTTGAGATACTGGCATTGAACTACTGCTGCTAATCCCACCACTGCTTTCCTCAGGGTCACTATGAATCTTGGTGTTCAAAATAAGGATGCGCTTCAAACCAGCAAACCCATTTTATACATTTCTGAATCAGTCCAGCATTTTGTCATTTGAATACTCCACATGGCTCAATGCCATGGAGTTACTTGCTTCCATGTTACTTTGCACCCATTAGCATATACTACATGTCCTACTATTTTGCTCCTTGCACAATCACCCACATCCTGCTCATCACTGCTACCTCATTCATTTGCACTACATAAGGCACTTGACTTTTATGAGTCTTATCCAAAATCTTTGTGCTAATCCTTTTACGTTGACAGTGCAGGATCACTGTTACCTGTATAACAAAGATCTATGGCCAGGTCAGCATCCTTTTATACTGACACTGTAGGAACACTGTCACCTGTATAACAAAGATATATGGCCAGGTCAGCATCCTTTTATACTGACACTGCAGGAACACTGTTACCTGTATAACAAAGATCTATGGCCAGGTCAGCATCATTTTATACTGACACTGCAAGAACTGTTACCTGCATAAAAAGATCTATGGCCAGGTCAGCATCCTTTTATACTGACACTGCAGGAACACTGTTACCTGTATAACAAATATCTATGGCCAGGTCAGCATCCTTTTATACTGACACTACAGAAACACAGTTACCTGTATAACAAAGATCTATGGCCAGGTCAGCATCCTTTTATACTGACACTACAGGAACACAGTTACCTGTATAACAAATATCTATGGCCAGGTCAGCATCCTTTTATACTGACAGTACAGGAACACAGTTACCTGTATAACAAAGATCTATGGCCAGGTCAGCATCCTTTTATACTGACACTGCAGGAACACTGTTACCTGTATAACAAAGATATATGGCCAGGTCAGCATTCTTTTATACTGACACTGCAGGAACACTGTTACCTGTATAACAAAGATCTATGGCCAGGTCAGCATCATTTTATACTGACACTAGAGGAACACAGTTAGTTGTATAAAAAAGATCTATGGCTAGGTCAGCATCCTTTTATACTGACAATACAGGAACGCAGTTACCTGTATAACAAAGATCTATAGCCAGGCCAACATCCTTTTATACTGACACTGCAGGAACACTGTTACCTGTATAACAAAGATCTATGGCCAGGTCAGCATCCTTTTATACTGACACTACAGGGACACAGTTACCTGTATAACAAAGATCTATGACCAGGTCAGCATCCTTTTATACTGACACTGCAGGAACAGTGTTACCTGTATAACAAAGATCTATGGCCAGGTCAGCATCCTTTTATACTGACACTACAGGAACACAGTTACCTGTATAACAAAGATCTATGGCCAGGACACCATGCTGAATGTACATTCTGGTCCTTTGGTTACATCAACAAGCATGTTAACGTAAAACAACAAGGGCAGGATGTATTGTGTTTGCATTCTCTGCAGATATTCATCAGTTAACCCAGCACTTCCTGAATGAGGGGAGACTATTCCATAGGACAGGTACTGAGTACATGGTAAAGAAAGATGGCTATTTTCTTAATAATCCTATTTAAGAGAATCAGCTCCACTAAAGAATTAATCGTACTACAGTCAGGCCTCCCTTCATAAGAAAAATTGGAGATACATTAGCTTGACAAATCACAATAACCTGGTACACTAGGGGGAGATGTATGGCATTTTGACCAACAGTTCCCAATGAGCACTCAAATCAAGACTATGGTTCAAGTCTGTCTGTCAGAACTGGGGTCGTGCCTCAGCTTTTGCATATTGTATTTAACAGCAATATTACATTTGTGACAATGTACACACTTTGGAAAAAAAATACTTCCCTTTAAAGTGATTTAGCATGACCTTGGATCTGAACTACAGAGGTCAGTGTAGGGCAGGTACAAAGTGTGAGTCTGGGTTAAGCTAGAGACTGGCTTACTTGTTTTTATCTCCTGCCACTTGTGATATAACTTCTATTTTTTTTCTATTTTTATTTCCATTTTAGCATACTATAACTGTCATCATGTATCTTGTAACTTCTTGTACTTCAGCCATAAATGCAAAATAAATCAGTGCCATGCCTTTCTTCGCGTTTGCTATAATAGCTACTAAGTTATAGTGCACATTGTATAGTATGACTAGTGTTAAAAGTGTTAAAGAAGCATTTGCACTGTTTGGATTTGTGAAAGCTCATGACTGAATATAACGAACTTCCAAACAATGCTGTTTTTACTACAGTTTCATATCTACAGTTGCTAAACATTGGTCAGATTAATTTTAAATACATAATTGCAAAAATAAATCATGAAACAAACGGAGAAGTTGACATTAAGGAATATGATTTTGAGCTTGTATGATGTGCTTTTTTTACAGTAACTTTTGGATAAAATACTGTTAATATACATTTGCTTTATTTATTGCCATTGTTGACCAAGAAAGTCTAACTGGGTTATCTATGCAAAACCCATTTTCACCAGAGACATGGGGAGAAAAGCTCCTCTTGCATACATTAATAAAATTACTTAGATTACAAACAAATAAAATGCAACAATACACATAAAAGCTCTACATGCATATGTTAACAAAAATACTTAGATTATGAATAAGTAAAATGCAACAATTTTGAAATGTATGTTTATAAACTAGAGTAACACTTTTAAAAGGAGGTAGTAGATAGACAAGTATTACAAACTGTGTTCATATACTTAAATTAGGAAAAACTTTGCAATACTGTTCAAACCGATGATACACCCTAAAGACATTTGTTTTGATCAAGAATGCGAATGTAAAAGACACTTAAACTTTCATATGCACTGGTTTCAAGTTTAACTTGAATAATAAAACCAAGAAAACTGTAAACTGACTGCAACCTTCAAAACTACTGTTTTATGGAAAGCTAAGCACAATGAGTGTGTGATAATACATTTCTCTCTCTCTCTTTTGGCTTTTCCCGGTTAGGGGTCGCCACAGCGGATCACCTTGTCCGCTCATGATTGGCAATGGAGTTTTACAGTGTTGAGTTGCCAGCCCGGCGCCCAACCTTCCATGGAAGGCACACGCACACTCACTCACGCCTAGGGCCAATTTTAGCGTGTCCAATCCACTTGCAGCATGTCCTTGGGGATGTGGGAGGAAACCGGAGCACCCGGAGGAAACCCACACGACCACAGGGAGGACATGCAGACTCCGCACAGAAGACACCCCAGCCGAAGATCGAACCAGAGATCCACTTGCTGTGAGGCGACAATGCTAACCGCTGCACCACCGCGACCATCCCAGTGTGTGATAATACATTTATACTTGGGTATTACACAGGTGACTGCAGTTATTACCATGACAGCAGACAAATCTGATTAGGTAACTCATCCGATACATTAATATGTTCACATGATGGTCAGTGTCTGATAATACATTTATATTTTGGTATTACACAGGTGACTGCAGTTATTACCATGGCAGCAAACAAATCTGATTAGGTAACTCATCTGATACATTAATATGTTTGCATGATGGTATTATAAACACTGAAGGAACTACAACCACAAATTATACTATTTAGTCACTATAATTAATGCAGCTAATGTGTCATTCTGTACCTGTTTTATTTAAGAACATGTACCACAGGTTTAGGTAAACAAACTGGTTTTCTCCAAGTGTCTATATTCTGCCACACCTTCAGAGTGAGTGAGATTTTAAGACTTCATTTTGTATATGAATATGTGAAACCTATTTCATGATGAGTGTCTTGTTTCTTTGCATACTAGTCTCATGTGTCTTATTTATTTTCAAGAGGTAAACACTCAGCGTTATATTCATGCAGGATGGATCTTCATATTTATAAGTTTCAGTGTAGTGATCTTTCCACTTGGCTGCTTTCCACTGAACTGTTTGGGAGGGGGAGTTTCTAGCAATAATCACCAGGTTCCAGATGCAGTAATGAAAGCAGGCAGTTACAACTATTTCAGCTGAACTGAAAAAACTGCTGATTATAGGCATAAATGCTTAAGCTGTAAGGTCTTTTCTGATGATTATGCTCTGTTAGTCATTAATGAAACTGCAAACGCAAGGAGAAGAAATTGTTTACTGGTTTGTCTGTCTATTCAAGTGTGTGTGTGTGTGTGTGTGTGTGTGTGTGTGTGTGTGTGTGTGTGTGTGTGTGTGTGTGTGTGTGTGTGTGTGTGTGTGTGTGTGTGTGTGTATGTACAGTGAAGTGGGATAACTTCCAGTAATAAGTGTCAACAAGCAACATTCAAAATGTGCAGAGTGCCCTATGCAATAAAATGCAAGTCATGAAAAATAACAAAAATTACTAGTTCCTTATAAAATAACATTATAAACTAAAATAAATTAGTCATTTGCTCCCAAACAAAAGAACTAGTCATATATCCCATGACCTTGCTGACACAATGTAAGCAATTTGTCTTTGGTATCTTATAAAACTAAGATAAGGCAGCAGTGGCTGTCTGCACTGTTTCCATCAACAGGCGCCATGTAATAGGCAAGCTGTTTCAATGGCTCAGGCCATGGAAAGAGAAATTCGACATCCATTTGGGATAGTTAACCCTTGGCACCCCAACTTCAGATCAACAGGAGCCTTTAGTCATCCTTCCGTGGAATACACTCCTTTAAAATAAAGTGACATGGACAATACCAACATGGTAGGCTTTGAAATGCACAACATTACACCTACTTGAGAAAGAGAAGCAGAAGTAAGTCAAGTCATTCTACATTTGTGATCACAACATATCTTTGTAGTTTAAACAACTTCCTTCCTGGATTGTCCAACCTTAAGTTAAATAAGCTGTGGTGATTATTTATGTGATCATATTTCTGAGCTGACTGACACCAAAGTCTTACTATTTCAGCTGCAACAAGTGAGACTCTTACACTAAAATCTGTGTTTGTACCCTTTAAAATGGAAAATCAGATATAGCTGGTGTTTGCAGCACTATTTGTAGTGGTACTGCAGCACATTTATGAAGGTAAAGGGGGAAACACAGAGTCCACTCTCATTTTCACTGATATGTTTCATATATTAATACCATTTCATTGTATCATGGTATTAAAATGGCAGGATAATAGCATGTTAGCTATGGAAGTGAATTATAAGATTTATCATGTAGTTTAGTGTAGCAGACCACTACTAATATGACATAATTACACTTTCCAAGATCCTAGTCGTATGTGACTCCATAGTGGGTGGTGGTTATGCACTGCATGTAGCATATGTAGACCTGGTCAAGGCTTTTGACAGTATTCTCCATGCAATCATTATTGATAGACTTGTAAGTCTGAATATAAATCCTTATATTGTGTGATGGATAGATAATTGGTTGTCTAACAGAACCCATATGGTTAGTGTAGCAGGTGCCACTTCTGATAGCAAAACAGTTACCAGTGGTGTGCCACAGAGCTCACTTTTGGGCTTTGTCCTATTTGGCATATATTTCTTAGACCTCCAGGCCAGCACTCCTGCAAAATGGGTGTTGTTATTCAATCTTCAGCTGACTCACAATTGCTCCAGCATGGCTTTGACCATGTTAACAATCAGTGCAAGGGTAATGATCTCAAATTAAATGTAAAAACAATCTAGCTTTGTTCATTTTGGTAAACAAGCAGTATAACTTACCGTATAGGAGATGCACCCCTCCAATCACACACTGTTGAAAGGGATCTGAGTACTCCTGTTGATAATTCCTTATCATTTGACCATAATGTCTCCACAGTAGTTCAGGAAACCTTTTATCCAGCCCATCTAATTTCTAAATGCATCTCCACTAGATTCAAACTAGTCTTAACTCCCCTTTACTCATATAGAATCAGACCCATTATTGACTATAACACTATTGACACACCTTTTGTCATATATCTATCTAAGTACATCACACAACTTGAAAGACCCCAGAGATTCATAACTAAAAAGATCAGTGGCACATATCTTAGTTATCATGACAGACTGCCAACCCTTTCTCTGTGCTCAGCCTCTTGTAGACTTCTCTGTGGAGATCTCTGTCTAGCCTTTCATGCCATGAAAGATCCAACCCTATTTGATCTCCTGTTCCTTTGCAGAATTAATGATTCATCAAATGCTCAGTTAAAGGAACTAAACCTTTATCAGTAGATAAATAAGACATGTTGGCATGATAAATTTATATCCCAATGTATCCCTCACCTGTGCCACAAACTTCTACTACATGTCAAGCAGAGTAACACCCTTGTCACCTTCAAAGTAAACCTAGATAATTGGATGGGCAGTCTCAAATTCTTTCCCAGTCTACCTTCTCTTGTCCTCCCTGAATAGATTTTTTTGGCCAAGCTTAAAATGGTCTGCAGACTGACTGTCCTGTACTTACTTATGAACCTATGAAGTAATGAAACATACTGATGCACAACTCACCAGACAGTGCAAGAAGAGGATCACAGTCAGTTGCCTATCAGATGGCAGGATTTGCCACATCATGCATGCACTCAAGTCCTTGCACGACAAGTACACGAATGACACAGTCATAGTGCACGTGGGTGTAAATGACTTGAGATGTACCTCCCTGGACTATAGGAAGAGATACATAATGGAGCTCTCAGAATATGTGTCTGAGGGAATGAGAACCAGAATCAAAATTGCATCTATTGGCCAAGCATGCACACATACAAGGAATCTGACTCCAGTTTCAGTGACTCTCCAAGTATGAATTAAATAAATGACATACATACAACTATTAAGAACAAAACAAATGGCATACATTATTAAGAACAAGACAAAAAAGTAAATATACATATACATATACATACAAGGTGTGAAGTGCAAGTGCAACTCAGTGCAAGAAATACTGAAATAAACTCTGAAAGAAACACATATTAATATGTAAACAATACTGCAGAATCCTTGGAGGTTTGGGAAAAAGAATACCCCATCCTAATAAGCTGAGCTAACTGTTTATGAACTTGTTGGCCTGTGGAAAAAACTGTTGTTATATCTGCTTGTTTTGGTGCTTATTAATCTATAATGCCTGGCTGATGGTAATAGTTCAAAAAGATGGTGGCCTGGATGTGAAGGGTCAGTGATGATCTTCCTTGCCCTTTTCATGACTCTGGAATAGTACAGGTCTAGTAAGGAGGGCAAACTAGCACTAATAATATTTTGGCATACCTGACTACTTGATGTAGCCTATTTTTGTCATGATTAGACAGAGATCCAAACCACACTGTTATGGATGAGCTGAGAACAGACTCAATGACTGCTGTATAGAACTGAATCAACAGTTCCTGTGGGAGGTTAAACTACCTCAGCTGTCGCAGAAAGTACATTCACTATTGTGACTTTTTTATAATGGACCCTACATTGGTGTCCCACTTCAAGTCCCGGGAGATTATAGATCCAAAAACTTGAAGGATTCCACAACTGACACAGCAGTATTAAATATAAAGGGGGGATAATATTGTAGTGTCACTTCTAATGACCATGTCATCTCCACAGTTTTAATAGTGTTCAATTCCAGATTATTCTGACTACACATACGGGCCAGCTGCTCAACCTCCCATCTGTATGCAGACTCATCACCATTCCTGACGAGCCAGATGATAGTTGTATTGTCTGCATATCTAATAAGTTTGACAGAGGGGTCCTTAGAGGTGCAGTCATTAGTTTAGAGGGAGAACAGCAGTGGGGACTGCACACATCACTAGGGGGCACCTGTACTGATTGTGCAATAGCTAGATGCAAATTTCGCCAGTTTCACCTGCTGCTTCCTATTGGTTAGAAAATTGGTGATCCATTGACAGGTAAAAGCAGGAACGGAAAGCTGGGAGAGTTTCAAGTGAAGAAGTTCTGGAATTATTGTATTAAATGCAGAGCTGAAGTCCACAAACAGAATCCTTGCATATGTCCCTGGGTTGTCAAGATGGTGCAAGATATAGTGCGGGCTCACATTAACTGCATCATCCACTGACTGGTTCTCTCCATAAGCAAACTAAAGGGAGTCCAATGAGGGAGTCGTAATATCCTTTAAGTGAGATAACACCGGCCTCTCAAAAGTCTTCATGACCACTAATGTCAAAGCAACGGGTCTGTAGTCATTCAGTTTTGTTTTAGTGGATTTTTTTAGGCACTTGAATGATTGTGGCTTCTGTGAAACATAAGGGAACTTCACACAGCTCTAACGATTTATTAAAAATCCGAGTAAAAACAGGAGCCAGATTATCAGCAGATGTTTTTAAACAAGAGGGTGAAACCCCATCTGGACCAGCTGCTTTCTTAATTTGCTGTCTTTTAAAAAAAATGGTACACATCCTCCTCAGAGATAATTAATGCAGGCTGAATGTGTGGAAGAGAGAGTCATATAAGTCTGGACACTGACAGAGCTGGTAACAGTGTCATTTGTAGCTTCAGGCTTATCAAAGAGGCAAGTATGAACCTAGCCTTGAACAAAATTCTACCATCACCTAGAATAATGCCACAATAAAAAAAGTATTGAGTTCAATAACTGGTTTAACTTCTGGTGTCATTTTTATGGAGTATAATATATATATATATATATATATATATATATATATATATATATATATACACACATATATATGTATGTATATATGTATATATATATATATATATATATATATATATATATATATATATATATATATATATATATATATATATATATATATATCAGCCTGGGAGGAGATGGTAGACAGTCCTAAATGCTTTGATAGAGATGACCTGCACCTATCCCCCAAGGCTTTTGTATAGTCCTTGTCCACCCCTACAGTGCCTTTTTAAGCAACATCACTCTTTTAAAACTTCCAGTATAACAAAACGCAATCCGAATAATACAAATGTATCTCTGATCAATGCTAAGGAGCCTTAGAAAAAAACTCACTCACTTCAAACACTCCTTACCCTGTATATGTTTATAAATGCAGTGACGCTGAGACGTGGTTCAGGAATGATGAAGGACTTCCATCAATGTAGGGGTTTAAGACCAATGAGAGCCTTCTATCAATGTAGGACTTCAGTTGCTACCATATGTTTAGTCCCACCATATAAGGTGAAGGTACTAAAAGTAGTGGTGTCTCCATATTCATAAAAAATATATATATATATATTCCCAGACTTATTAGACAAGATAACAACCTGGAACTCCTCCTTGTCTGACTTACTATTAGCAAAATCCCTTATCATATCATAACTAACAATAGGATTCCCCTCTCTGTTTATCCCTCAGCTCATTCTTCCTATATGGAGTCCCTATGCATTAAGCTAAACACCATTCTCCAAGGAGACTTCAATCACACCTCTCACAAAGGCCCTTGAAAAGTAGGAACATCCAAGTCTGGGCATCTAATATGCATAACATTTGAATTCCAAATAGCATATAACGTTTCCTTCTTTCAGTAAGAATATAGGATACCATACCTCACAACCTCTTAGTACAAGAAATCTGGACAAAGGCTGACAAAATGGGGAGGACAAAGGTCCTAGAATATGGACAGATTGTAAATATTGCTCTTATGAACTTAGAAAGTAACTAGAGTAACATGGTTTGTGTTAACATACATTTTTTTGAAGGATATGATGTCTGAAACTCAGACATATGTCATTATTTATTGACTTCTATTCTCAGATCTTCCCAGTGATTTGCTACAAAAATCAAACATTTTATGAGGAATAGACCAAAATATGAGGCAAAAATCTGGATTCTGAGAAAAATATGTACAGTTGAGAGGTTTATAGGATACTACTGAGAAACATGTTTAAAAAACAGAGACTGACAAAAATGATAAAAAAAATATAATTACATTACCAAAGAGACAGTGTAATAGTTTCTTTAAATTATCAGTGCCACAAGTATGATAGTGATGTAGTGTGTTTTTTATATACTAGTCAGCTTTGAAATTCACATGTGATGAAGGGGATTCAGACAAGTGTATGAAGGTATGAATCAAGCCTGAAAATAGTCCAAAAATAAGGACATCCTCTGCAGGGATAAATCAGGCCTAAAAATAGTAACTTTCCTCCACAACAGTGACAGTTGAAAGGTCTGACTTCAACTTCCCATCCATTAAATCAAAGACTTATACATCATCAGACATATATTCCCAGAAATTTCTAGACTTAATCACTACAAACTCTCTGGACCAGTCAGTCCCTACTCCAAACTGGGTCAACAAAATCCTGGGCTTGGTTCTTATTAGTACGGGCAGCTTTGATCTTCTCAAGTTGTAACTTCCTTTCTGGTCAGATCAGACCACAAATCAGTCACATTCACTTTAAGACTGAAGCTGGAACCATCTTCCCTTACCCTGATATTCAGAGACTATGTTAAGTCTAATCTACTAAAACTGAGTGATGACCTGCTTATGCAGAGTTACCGCCAAAGTCTACGCACATGTAAATAGCTGTATAGGTGCATCTATCCCTGTCAGAAGTAAATACAGCATTAAAAAAAAAAAAAAACAGTGGAATCCAATTTTAAACAGGCTGTTAATTAAAATAAAAAAATCACTGTATGTAAAAATAAATTAAACTCTCAAGATGCCAATAAAATTCTTGCTAAACTTAACAAGGAACTCTGGTCCTGATCAAATCAACCAAAGCTAGTTATGAGGTAAAAATAGCCACCCAGGCAAAGGATAACCACAAAACCTCCTTTAACTATATCGGAAATCTCATAAACAATTCCCAGAACTTCACAGAGCCAATAGTAAAGAATATCAAACACTTGGACCCACAAGACATAGCCAGTCTACTACTGGATAAATTTAATTAAAATTCACTGCCTCTCCCCTACTATATACTTCAATCCTCCTCACCAAATCTTCTGAGAACAAATCTTAAGACACTACCCAAGGCCAAGAGCACTGCTTCTATGGGGCCAGATAAAATATAGGGTTGCCTACTGGTCAGCCTGAAACATGACGTGTCAGCCCCCCCCCAGAGTTTATTTTGTTACCAGCTTCCAAACAAGCTTCGTGCCACAGAAATGGAAGACAGCAACAGGCATTCCCTTGCAAAAAGGTGGGGTGTCAATGTACCCAGGTAATTGTAGCCCCATAAGCCCGACTAGCCTCATCTGTAATGCTATGTAAAGGATCATTATGGAATTAATAAATAAGGACATAGATAACCTGCAAACTCTCAACCCAAGCCAGATCAGATTCATCAAGGGAAGAACCTGGATGACTTTTTCAAGAACATTACTGAAGCAATGATGAGTGCAAATCAGTACACACCACATAACTAGACCTTGCAAAGGCACTCAACACCATTCCACACTCAGGTATTGTAGATGAACTCTCCCAGATAAATGTAAATCCATATGTAACTCACTGGATATCAAACTGTTTCAGAGAAAGAGCCCAGGAAATTAGGATAGGTGACTCTGACTTCTTCACTTCAAATGACCTGTCGCTACTGGTCAATCCTTGTGACATTCCGCTTGGCAATTTATTTGTTGGAGAGCAAAGCAAATGTTAAGGGTTTATGACTGACCAAGTTTGCAGATGAGTGTAAACATGGTGCTATGATAAACTCCTCAGAGGACAACAAAATCCTCTAAGATGGTCTTTCCTAAACAAACAGCTGGTGTCCAAACAATGGACTAAAGGAAGATGCCAAGAAATGTATAATCATATCCTTTGGCAAGCATGACTTCACTTGCAACCATCTTATTGACGACAAACACCTGAATGTTGATCCTGCAGTTGGAGATCTGAGAACCTATGTTGACAATAAACTGTCCATTAAGAACCATGTATCTACAATTGTAAGAAAGTCTTTTTTCATTGCATAGCTTATATCTAAAAGTAGGAGTCCGGGTCCAGGGATATAATCATTCCAATGTACTTGTCTCTCATCAGGATGATAATCATATGTAATGCCCCCTGATATGAATATGTCCTAACACTTATCACAGCTGCAGTGACCACAATACTTTCATACTAAAAAATCAAAGGCCTAAACAACAAAAACTTTGTAGATCATCTCAGTGTCTTGTCCCTCTTCTTGGTGTCATACAGGTTACTGAAAAATGACCTTTGCCTCATTGACAGAGCCTCAACATGTGGAAATAGCTGTATCAAAGAAGTCCACTAGGTGGATATAGCTAACTTGTTAGCCAACAGGTTCTGTGTAAACTTTATTCCCGTCCCCGCCATAAATACCCAATGACATCCCTACCACCTGTCCCCTACTTTGTATTTCTAAAGAGCAGGTCATAAACGCCCTCTCTAAGAACAAAAACACAGCATCTGTGGGATCTGATAACATCCAAGACTGTGTCCTACATAGACTCCAACAAGAATTAGCAACACCACTGGGTACCCTTTTCAGTCATAGTCTAAGCACCATCTTTGTCCCAGCTGAATTGAAAACTACCACTGTTATCCGCTTGCACAAAGGTGGTGCTTCCACTGACTCTGGGAACTATAGACCTATTAGCCTGACTAGCCCTATCTGCAAGGCCATGGAGTGAATCATCATGGACCTTATCAACAAAGATATAGGTAATCTTCAAACACTTGACCCTACTCAGTTTGGATCTGTCAAAGGGAGATCATGCCTGTTAAACCTGGTGGGCTTCTTCGAGACGATCACCAAGGCCCTGGACGAGGGGAAATCTGTGCATACAGGCTACCTAGACTTAGCCATGGCTTTTGACACTATCCCCCACTGAGGCATCATTGACAACCTCACCCAGCTAGGCAGCAACCCTTATATCATTAGATGGGTTGCTAATGGCTCACTGATAGAACCCATTTTTTAAAACTAGGGGAATCCACCTCCAACAGCAAATCTGTAATGAGTGGTATTCCACAAGGATCACTCCTGGGACCTCTACTGTTTGGAATCTATTTCTCTGAAGTACAAGCAAAAACTAGAGGTCTGTGGTCAACATAGTTTGCTGATGATTGCAAACTGGGAGCAGTCACAGAATCTCCAAACAATGTCAACATCCTACAAGAGGGTCTTAAACAAACAAATGATTTATGCCAAAGTCATGGCCTTAAACTCAATGCAAAAAAAAATGTATTACCATTCCTTTCAGTAAGAGCGATATTCCTGCTAACTACCATATCAATAGCAACACCCTAAGTACACACTCAGTGGTGAGAGACCTGGGCACACAGGTTGACAGTAAACTTACATTTGATTACCATGTCTCCACAGTGGTAAGAGGGACATTCTATACTGCTCATCTCATAAGTAAGGACATTGCCTCCAAAAAAAGAAGTTATAACTTCCCTGTACTCTTCCCTCATCAGGCCAATAATTAAGTACAGCACCCCTTTTGGTATGTACCTTTCAAAGCACCTGCAGCAATTGAAGAGACCACAAAGTTTCCTCACAAGGAAAATAAGTCAAGGTCTTCAGCATCTGTAATATGTGGATCATCTGAAATCACTGTCACTTTATTCTGTTTCATGCAGACTACTCAGAGGCAATCTCTGTTTTGCATATAAGGCAACCTCTGACCCTGTTTTATTGGAAATGCTGCATGTCCGCAAGTCAAATGGTACATGGGTTACTCACTCTAAAGGCCTTAACCAGGTATGTGCATTAATAGAACCTGCTGGAGGGGCAGATTTGCCTTCCAGAGGTCACCACACCTTTGGAGCAGACTCCCACTTCATGTCAAACAGAGAACCTCATTGGCCTTCTTCAAACGCAATCTGGATGTTTGGATGGGTAACCATAAATTCACCCTGGGGGTTCCACCTGTGTCCCTCTTGGACAGGGGTAGTAGGTGTTGATTGCAGAAATAAGGGTAGATCTTGGTTAGGCCATTAGCCTAGTAACTTCCTATGATCCTATGAACAGTCCCTATCGGACCTATAACACATTTGCAAATTCAATGGCAGCCTGAACAACTGGTCAAGGGATCATAATTTCTTTTGCAACATAAATAGAAAATGTTGGAGGGAAAGTATATATCACTAAGAATACCTGTTCTCCGAAATTGTCTTCCACTCCACATACAGGGAAGCACCTCCCCTTTCTCTGTACATGTGCAATTTGGATGAATGGATGGGAAAAGTAAAATTCACACCCAATTCAGCATCGATGTCCTTCATGGACAGAGGCAACAAATAAATGTTCCAACATATTCTTGTTCTGTCTGCCTCTGGGCTGTTTGTATGCAAAATATAAGAGTTAAAAGCTATTGTGGGAATGTAAAGCTAGGCTTCTTAAGATCCTCATAGCTCATTAAATACCTATGAACCTATTTGGTATGAAAATTAATGGCATTCTTTTAATTCGCAGGAGAGATATGTTGGTGTAGATAAACAAAGCTATGGCCCAGGTGACCCAGGTTTGATTGGCAGCTCAGGCACCTGTTGGAGCTTGCATGGTTGGGGGAGGGGATGATGAAGCTTTGTTTACTCACCATTCTTTTTGAGGAAGGATGGGCTAAGATGTTGGATGGAGAGTGAAATGTTCTCTGTGGAGCTCTGAATGAGACTAGTTCTTGGAAAAGAACTGGAATAGGTGTGAAACCTAGACAATGCCTTGTTCTATGCAGCTGCATATAAATTAAACACTGGCATGTAAGAGGATGGGGCCTACAGCAATTAAGTTAAAGGGTCTATATTAAATCAGCGAATGCTTAAAAAAGCGAACGCTGATTTATCGACCCCATGTAAGCGAAAGCTTACAATCCCGAACACTTAGAACAGTGATTTTTTTTCCCAGGGAAAACAATTGTTGTTCCACAAAAAAACAAACAAAAAAACAAATAAAAATATAAACTTTAAAACATTACAGAAAGTGGGGGTCTTTACTCCCCACACCCCCCCTACTTAAATATATCAACTCCGAGATTGCACTACAGTGAGGAAAACAGCAAAGTAATGGAGGTGGCCAAGCGATTTCTTTCCCAGGGAAAGAAATCACTTATATGCCGTTTCGCTATTTTGCTGTTTCGTGCTTTCAAGTTTGATCAAGACACATTCAAAGGAATGCCTCTTCGATTATATAATAGGAACACAAGTTAAAGACCTGCTTTGTGTAGCTATGGTGGCCTTCTGATTCTCTTATCTCCCTCTGCATGGGCAAGTGAGTCAACTAATTCAGTTAAATTAAAAAAATCACAACTACATAGATTCGGAATGATTAGGGATTATGGGGAACTGCACTGACACATATGTCCAAATCCCAACCCTCGGTCTTTAGATAAGAAAAAAGAAAAAGATCATTGTTGCAGCACAGTTTTATCGTAGAAGAATTTACCATACATATATATTTAGCAAACAAACAAATCATCTTCATGCTGAAACATAAGAATAAATGAGGGCCAAACTGTTAGATAGTCAGCAACCTAGTACTAAAACTTTGCTGTTTAAGTGAAAAAATGACCCTTCTAAAGGGTCTAAGATGTGGGCATGGAAGACATCAGTGGAAACACTTTTTTCTTATTAGACAGTGTAAAATGCCATCACACAAAGTTTTGGAGTTATGTTTTTTGTGGGAGCATGACTAGGGTTGCCACCTTTCATAGTGGCTAAAACCAGAGTAAAGCCACACCCCTCGCGTCATTAGTAACCCCACCCATCCTACCCTCCCCGCCCACATCCCACCCATTTTGTGATGTCACGATGACATCACTCAGTGAGGAACACCCTCTTTTTCCATTCCTGCTGCCTGTTTTCTGCTGATTTACTATGCTTTTCTGTATAAAAAGCATAGTAAATCAGCCGATTTACAAACTCTGATAGTCTGTTTCCTTTTTGAAACAGAATACCGGAGTTTGTACAGTGTTTTCCAGACTACTGGAGAATCAGTTTGATTTCCGGAGATAGTCCAGAAAAAAACGGAGAGGTGGCAACCCTAAACATGACACCTATGCCCCATGTATGGGGCTTTACCTTTTGGACCCCATTACTTAATTTAGTTGACTCCACAGTCACTGCATTTTAGGGAAAAATCATTTCCTGCATATAGTACACCATATTTTCTGTGCAATTTGGATTTTGCAAGCTTTCCTCTCAGAAGATTTTCCTTTCCCAGTTGAGCATCTACGCTCAATTATACTATCCATTCTAAATAATCTGGATGGTATGTAAGAGTCTAAAACAAAGACAAGGCAATAACTTGACAAGAGTAAGAGCTGAGAAAGAAGAGGCTGAATCATCACAACCATAATTTGATGGGTTAAGATTATCAGATGAACTTCAATATAAGTAAAAATGTTGTTTTTTAGTCAATCATTGTGCAATCACATATTTTGTTTACTGCCCTCCTCAGGCTCTCAGATCAGTATGGGAGGACCACTCCTTTTTTCTCCAGTGAAACTAAAGATAATCTTTTGATATCAATAACAACATTTCTCAAAAATCTTCACTTAGATTTTAGGTTTACCTGTGAGTGGATTTATATCATTATCTAACTTTCTACATCAGCAATGGAAGACAAATAACTGGTCTGGCATATGGAGTGCAGACTATGCACTGTAAGCAAGCTTAATTTTGTAGCCTAGGATCTGTTCCATCAGTCATGTTTTAGA
Source organism: Protopterus annectens (assembly GCF_019279795.1). Lineage (NCBI taxonomy): Eukaryota > Metazoa > Chordata > Ceratodontiformes > Protopteridae > Protopterus > Protopterus annectens. The sequence goes on along the minus strand of NC_056749.1, from coordinate 722,332,428 downwards.
TCACAAAGTAGGCCATTTTTACAGAAGCAAGACTTTGAAAGTAAAATGTCTGCAATCACTGTAAATTGATTACTTATTTATTTTATTTTACATTTGTTGACCGGAGAAGTCCGGCTGGGCACAAAGGCCCCTTTTCAGCAGAGACTCGGGGAGAAAAGCTCCAGTACATGCAGTACAAACAAAATATTTTATTTATTTATTTTATTTATTTATTTTACATTTGTTAACCGGGCTGGTCTAACTGGATATATTTCCATTTTCAGTAGAGGCCAGGGGAGAAAAGCTCCACAGTAACATGAGAATAAAAAAAAAAATTATGAATAAAAAAATAAATAAGAGAACAGTAGTTACCAAGTCATACTATTTAAGCAAACACAATATTCAAAAGAAATTTTTACACAAATATAAAGGAGACTTTAGTTTAGTTAAAAGTAATTAGAGAGCCTTAGGTAAAGAGAAATCTGCTAATTATGAAACACAATATCTGAAAGGAATAAGACACTCTTACATTAAGATATGTGGGGTTGTTTACAATATGTTCCCAGTTTAATTCATTTCCTATTTGTGACAATAATATAAGACAGTTACCACTACCCAGGGGAAGGTAGTGTTAAAAGGTGAGGGGAGACAGTAAAGAGAAAATGGCAAAAGAGAAAGTGGACAATTAGTCAGGGTAACAGCAAGGGCATAACCAGTGTGTTTTAAGATATTGCTTGAGCCTTTGTTTAAAGAGTGGGAAGGAGGGAAGTGAAGTTAGATCTAATGGCAACATGTTCCAATATTTTCCAGCAGTATTAGAAAACAAGGAGTCGCCTGCTAGGTTATTAGACTTGCAAATGTTAGCCATTAGTTTAGTGTTAGAGCATAAGGAATTGAGGTTTGTATAGGGGCTAATAACGTTAGAGAGTATCGGTGTGTTGTTAGGTTGGTAGAATATCCTATGAACAATGGTAACTTGGGAAAGTATCAAAATGTTTTTTAGTTCAAGACAGTCTAACTGCTGTAGGTTCAGACAGTGGTGAGTTCTAAATGGGTTCCCAGTGGCAAACCTAGCAATATTATTATAGGAGTTAGCTAGTTTAGTGAGATTATTTTTCTTCAGGTTAGTATATATAGGGGAAGCATAAAGGAGAGTGGAGATTAGATGGGAGTGGGCAATTGTAGTTTGGGCTGTTGGTGTTAAGAATGGTTTAATTCTATATAGGGAGCCCAATTTTCTATTCATGGTTTTTATTGTGTTATTTATATGATGATCAAATGTAAGGTTATTGTCAATTAAGACTCCTAATAGTTTGGTGGTAGAGTCGGGGGTTATAATGGTGCCATTATTTGATTTGATTTGAAATTTATCGTGGGGGACTTACTGTTAGGCGTGAAGAGTAAGAGCTTGGGTTTTTTTTGGCATTCAAAAGGAGACAACGTTTTAAGAACCATGCCTCGACTGAGTTAAATACTGTCTGGGTTAGGGATTGAAGTTCAGATGTGGAGTCGGCAGAACATATGAGTGTGGAGTCATCTGCATATTGTATGCAGGTAGCTTGAGGGATTGCTAAGTAAAGGTCATTGGTGAAAACTGAGAATAGAAGTGGACCAAGAATCGAGCCCTGAGGGACTCCGAGGGAGACTGGTAGGTGGGAAGATAGTTTATTCTCCCAAAGGACTGCTTGTTGCCTATTGTTAAGATAGGACTTAAACCAGAGAATAACCTTGGTGTCAAGAGCAAGGGATTCAAGAGTTTTTAGGAGTAGGGGGTGGTTGACCATGTCAAAGGCTTTTGACAGATCAATAAAAAGAGCTGATGAGAGTATGTTGTTATTACGTTTTTTATTGATGGAGTCAGTGAAAGATAGGAGGGCTGTGGTGGTACTATGAAATGGCCTGAAGCCATGCTGACAGTTAGCTAGTATATTATGTTGTGTTAAGTGGTTAATTAGTTGATAGTGAATGCATTTTTCCATAACTTTTGCTAAGGGTGATAAGAGAGCTATAGGCCTGTAGTTGGAATACTCATTGGAGTTTCCGCCTTTATGTAGAGGGATAATGTGGAAGATTTTCCAGATATCAGGATTTTTTCCTTCATATATGGTTCTGTTTATAAGGATGGATACAGGATACATAACTGCTTTAGCTGCTTTTTGCAGGTATTCAGATGGTATTTGGTCAGCAGAGGGAGTACATGGCTTAAGTTTATATATAAGTTTTTGGATGTACGAGGTAGCAATGGGTTGTATTTGGAATGGTGGGAGAGTATCAGGTAAAGAGGTTGGGAGATTGGAGTTGTTTGTGGAAAGTTGACAAGCTAGAGATTTTATGGTGTTTGTGAAGAAGGTATTAAAGGCATTTGCAGTTTGAAGGGAGGTATTGTTATCAGCCCCTAGAGGTGGTGTGCTGGAGTGCCCAGGGTGTAGGAGTCTATTAACACTAGACCAGAACTTTTGTGGATTGTTATGGTGAGATTGCTGTAGTTTACAATAGTAGTTTTTTTTTGTCAGTAAGTATCGCTTTTTTGTAGTATTCCTTAGTTGTCTAAATGTTTGTTGTTCTGAGATATTTTTGGATGCTCTCCACTTGGCCCAAGATTTATTCCTAAGCACTATGAGTTGTCTAGTTTCTTTTGAAAGCCAGGGGGCTGGTTTGGACTTCATTCTGATAGAATGTTTAGGAGCATGCTTATCAAGGATAGTTAAGAATTTAAAGTTGAAATATTCAACAGCCTGCTCAAGAGGGAGAGTTTTTAGTGGGTACCAGTTACAGGCATTAAGTTCATTTTGGAATAATTCAGGGTTAAAATGTTTATTGGTTCGAGAGATCTTGTAAGTGGGGGTGTTAGGGATGTAATTTTTCTGTCTTATAATATAAGTTGACATATGATCACTTAAGTCATCTGGTAGAGTTCCTACCTTGTAAATTTGTTGTTGTTTATTAATGAGTATCCAATCTAAGATACTCTCTGTGTTGTTAGGTTTGTTAAGTCTAGTGGTGATGGAAATAGTTTGAGTAAAGCCGTGAAGATTAATATGTGATGAAGGATTATCTGTGTTTACAGATTTCCAGTCAGTATTAAAGTCACCTAGTATAATAGTTTTTTGTGGGTAAGAAGTTGATAACCAGCTTAAAATGTCTTCTATTGTAGTTATATTATTACCAGGGGGTAAGTAGATGCAGATAATGTATAGGGCTTTGGAAGTGTTTAGTTGAAGTCGGGAGATAAGAACTTCAGCCGTACTATCTTGAGGTAGGTTATAAGGTATGGAGGAGATTTGTAGTGTGGATTTATGCAGTAGTGCTACTCCCCCACCCCTACGTTTTATGTGGTTGAGTCTCAATATGTTGTAACCTGGGGGGATTATTTTGTTGCCTTTAGTTATGGGTTTTAACCAGGTTTCTGTGTGGCAGAGGATATGAAAGGAGTGAGTATCAAGGAGGGGGTGGAGATGGGCAATTTTATTATTTATACTGCGGATATTGAGATGACCTAAAAGTAAGGAATTAGAGAGACAGGTTTGGGTAGTTAGGGTGGGCGGAGTGGTAGAAGGAGTTGTTAGAGTTGGGATGTTTGTCGGGCCTGGGTTAGGGTGGATCACCGTCTTTTAATGTAGGAGATTTTAGTGCAGAAAATGGGTAGTTGAGGAAGCTGGTTAGGTATTTTAGTTTCTTTACAGTTGTGCTATTGAATTTAATATGTTTAAGTCGATGGTACTTGGCTAGCAGGTAGCAGGGTGTGGTTGTGGTATTTATATGATAATGGGTAAAGGTGTAGTTGTGACTAGCTGTTTGTTTAGGAGAGTAGTTGAAGCAATCATGGTTAATATTATCAATGGAGGTGAAGAGATAGGTAGAGGTGAGAATAGATATGAGAGTAACTAGGAGTATAAATTTGGTTAGGATAGGTTTAGTTGTTGAAGCCATATTCTGAGGGGTTTCTTATATAGGTACAGCAGGACCTGGGTAAGATAAGACAAATGAAAGTATGGGTTTTATAAAGTTCTTTGTCTCCGAGCAGTGATAAGGTAATGAATAATCCTAAGAGGTTTAGGAAGAGGTACTGGATGTGAGATGTGATAGAAAAGTAAATGGGTGGGGTGTGGTTAAATTATATAGATTGGTTATAGTATTAGATTGGATGGTTGGGAGAGGGGGTGTGGTTAAGGAAGTATAAGTTTAGGCCCCTGGGGTGGGTGGGAATTGGGGGTAGGGTAGGGGAGCAGAGTGAGCCCGCAGGGTGAACGGAGCAGGTTAGAGCCAAGTGAAGATAGTGCAGCAGAAAAAAAAGTATCAGCAATAGAGATCCAAAGAATGAAGGTAAGAGGGTAAGTATTGAATACTTTAGGGAAAAAAGAGATTAGGATAACAATAAGAAAAGAAAGTTTGAGATATAGCAAGGAGGGAGTGGTTTTATAGATTATGGGGAGTATAGCAGGTAAAGGAAGCAGGGAGTATGTTACTTTTGAATTTAAGAGGAAAAATCGTGCCAGCTATATATACTGAAACCCCAGGAGAATAGTCTACGTCTAGGAGTATTAAGTGTAGATGCTGCCACCTTTTAAGTTATACAATATCAACATTGTCATGCAGAATACAATTAAAATACATTTTACAATGTCAAAATAGACAAGACAGTAAATGTACATAAAGTAGTAAGGTTTCTTATAATAATCATATTCTATACAGACATAGTTAAATAACTATGCAGTAGGATAGACGTTCATAGGTTCATAGGTAGGTACTAGACTACTGGCCCGAGGGCCTATATAAGCCTAGCCAAATAGGTACCCTGGCTTTCGCCACCCAAGACAGTTATTTTCCTGTACTCCTGTCGAGCAGAGACACAGAGGTCATCTCCGGGGTGAATTTCCTATTTCCCATCCAGTCATCAAGATTTTTCTTGAAGAGTGCTAATGAGGAGCTTTGTTTGATATAGATAGATAGTTTGTTCCAGAGTATGGGAAGTCTCTGGGACAGGAATCTATCCCTCCATCATGTTCTATTTATTGTAGTGACAAGGTTTAGGTCCCTAGAGCATGTAGCTCAGAGGAATTGGGATTTCTTTAAGTGGAGCATGTCCAACAGCTCTGGGTTTGACATAGCTTTGTATGTTAGGCAGAGATTGCCTCTTAGTAGGCGATATGCGATGGAGTAAAACTGGAGTTTTTTGAGACGGTCTGCGTGGGGCATCTGTTTGAGGCCAGTAATCCTCTTTGTGAGGTATTTCTATGGCCTTTCCAGTAGTTGTAGAGGTCTTGTGAGGTACATACCAAAAGGGACATTGTACTCTATAATGAGACTAATGAGTGACAAGTAGAGGGGAAAAATTACCTCTTTTTTCCTGGATGAGAAACCTTTTGTGATGAGATGTGCCATGTAGAAAGATTTCCTGACTACTGTAGCGATGTGATTATCAAGGAGAGACTACTGTCCACCTGTGTCCCAAGGTCTCTTATCACACTTTCAGTGTTAAGTAGACTGCCACCTATGTGGTAGCTCATGGGTACAGAGTTTTTACCAAAGGGGGTGACAATGCACTTTTTGGCATTGAGCTTGAGGCCATGGCTTTGACACCTGGCATCTGTCTCCGTGAGGCCCTGTCCACATCATTAGAAGTTTCGATTATGGCTCCTAGTTTGCAGTCATCTGTGAACTTCGTTAGCCAAAGACATTCTGTGTTAGCCTGTACTTCAGAAAAGTAGATACCAAAAAGGAGAGGATCCAGGACTGAACCCTGTGGTACTCCACTTATCACTGGTCTGAAGTCGGATTTGGAGTCTGCTACTTTCACAGTGTGGATTCTGTCAGTGAGCCAGTTGGCAACCCATCTTGTGACATAGGGATTTATACCTAGTTTAGTGAGTTTTTCTATAATTCCAGAGTGGGGGATGGTGTCAAAAGCCTTGGCAAGACCTAGATAGGCTGTGTGAACCACCTTATCCTCATCTATGGCTTTGGTGACTGCTTCAAAGAAGTCTATCAGGTTTAGGAGACATGATCTGCCTTTTACAAACCCGAACTGGGTGGTGTCCAGAGGTTGGTGATTACCAATGTCTTTGTGTATAAGATCCATGATGATACATTCCATGGCCTTGCAGACCAGGCTCGTTAGGCTAATGGGGGCGGTAGTTCCCGGCATCCATGGTGGCTCCCCCTTTGTGGAGTGGGCACAAAGCCTGAGGTGAGGCTATGATTGAACATGGTGCTTAGATGGGGTGCCAGTTCATTCTGCAGTTTGTGTAGAACGCAGCCTGGGATGTTGTCAGGTCCCATGGATGCTGTGTTCTTGGCTTTGGAGAGTGTGTTTTTTACCTGTGCAGCCGTGATTACAGGAACTTTGCAGTCTTCCAGTATAGAGATGGGCCCTTTAGGGGATGAGAGGGGCGTAAAGTTAGCACTGAACCTATTTGCCAGGATGTTAGCAATATCAGTTGGTGCTGTATATTTAGTGCCATTGTGCTGTAACTCAGAGCAGATCTGAGTGTTGCCATTGAGATTCTTGACATAGCTATATAATGCTTTGTAGTTGTCTTTAGAATCAGTGGCGATTTTGTTTTCGTAACTAGCTTTGGAGGATTTTTATGAGGGATCTCAGCTTTTTACTGAGGCTGACCAGGGAGTTCCTCCAATCATGGGATTTTACTCTTTTTTGCAACAGTTTCTTTCTTCTGTGGTAGAGTTTGTTTATGGCAGGGGACCACCATATTGGCTTCCTTTTTTTGGAGGATGGCATCTCTGTTAGGGATAGCACAATCTATGCACTTGTGTAAGTGCTTATAAAGTGCATTTGTGTAGGATTCAGCAGTCGTACCTCTATTGTCCATCTGCATGGGTGTCGTGAAGTTTGCCACTTCTGTCTTAAGAAGCGACAAGTTGGCTTTGGAGAATTTTTTACGGTGGTTTCCCTAATGGGGGCGTGGGGGCAGGATGTGGATGTCTAGGGTGATTAGCTTGTGGTCGGATCTGACCAAAGAGGAATTGACCTCTGGTGTGGAACACCGATCGCCCATGTTGGTAATGACCAGGTCTTGGATATTGCTGCCCCTGGTGGGGGTATGGATAAGTTGATCCAAGACACTGGAATTTATGAATTCCAGAAAACGTTGTGCAAAAAAGATGGTACATGAGTAGTTTTCCCAGTTAATGGTGGGGTAGTTGAAATCACCCATTATTAGGGTGTTGTGTTGTACCCTAATATTTTCCAGTGTATCAAGAAATGAGGCGTGGGAATCCTGGGGCATGGTGGGGGATCTGTAGCAAGTTACAATTTGGATTGCAGTGTTGCCCAGAGTTGGTTGCACTTGGATAATCTCGGATGCATTATGCTGAGCAACTAGCCTGGAGGTGTTAATGAATATGGACATGCCTCTGCCTTTAGTGTTTCAGTCCAGGTTAGGTGGTCGAAAAGTGTGGTATAATTTATAGCCTGGTAATGCAGGGGTGCTCTCTGGAGCCTTGAACCAGGTCTCTGTCACTGCACAGATGTCAGTGTTCTCCATTTTAAGGAGTGTCTCAAGTGAATGCATTTTGAGGTTTAGACTTCTAGCATTGAGTAGTATTACCCTCAGATTTTGCTTGCTTGTACCTGTTAAGGTGGTGAATTTGTCATTTGAACCTTGCCTAAAAAAGGCACTATAGGGGTACCAAGAGCCTTAGCCAGTATCCGGAATCCCAAGGGTGACAGGTGCAGACCATCTCTGGCAAAGCACTGTGGTCTGTCGATCATGTCATCCCAGGCAGACAGATACTGGATCCCCTTAGAATGACACCCAGAAGCTTAGCCAATTGTTGAAGTCAATCATTTTGTCCTTGTACTGTGGTATCATTCTGGGTTCCTCCACGTCTCTTTTCATGTAGTCCAGGGAGGTACATCTCAGGTCATTCACACTAACATGGACAGTGACAGAGTCATATTTGTACTTGTTGTGGAGTGACCTGAGTGCATGCATTATGTGGCAGATCCTGGCACCCGACAGGCAGCTGATAGTAACTTTCTCCTTTTTTCGCCTGGTGAGTGAAACATCAGTGTGCCTGACTATAGATTCACCTACAACTAGAGTGTTGGGTACATTGTTATGCCTTATGGTCTGTGGTTGATTGGCACATTGAGTTTGTGGGCTATGTGTCATTTGGGTTGTGTTGGGGGATGGAGGTTGCTTGCGTTTCTGCTTTGGAGGTGTCTGTTGCTTAAGCAGATCTTTATTGAGAGCCTCCATGAATGTAGGTGTGTGTTTCGTGTTTCTATGTGTGTGTTTTGGTGGTGTAGGTTTTGAGGGACTATATGATGAGTGTGGTGTGGTGCAAGTGCTTACCTTCTCCTCTTGACTGTCTAGTCCAGTCTTGGGTGAAGAGAGCTTTGCTTCCAGTTTGGCTATATAAGTGCATCTGTCACAGGCTGTAGTGTTGGGTGGTAGGAGGAGAGGGTTGTCTCTGTACATGCGGCAATTGCTGCATTGCCCCAAGATGCCCAGATTCATCAGGTAGACAGGAGAATACACTGTGAGCTGACCCTTAGACATGCCTGGATATGTGCTTATTTATTAAGTACTAAAAACTGTTTTCCTCTAGACAAGTGAGGAAAGTTGAGTGCTGTAGTAATTTGTAGCTTATTTAGTGCTTATGAGTTTTGTACAAGTGCTGAGCTCAAAGAAACAGATTTTAGTGCTAAAACTAAAAAACTGGCTCATTCTAAGGGAAAATTTGAAGAGCAGACTTTATGACGCTGGGAATAGTTTAACCCTAGCTAAGCGGCGATGCATAAAGTGTATGAGATATAAATGAATGAGTGGTAAAAGAGTTAAGAGTGGCATAAGTAGAAGGTGGGGGTGTGAGAAGACAGCGATAGTTGGTAACAGAGTAGAGGAGAGCAGAGGCATAGTACAAGAGGAGGAAGAAGCAAAGGAAAGATGTTAAACTTGTCCTGGAAATGTAAAGTCGGGATGTTGAGAAGTGTTCTGTTAGATGTTTTTTAAATGCCTTTTGGTTTTCAAGAAGCCTAAGGGCATGTGGGAGGACATTCTAAGGGTTAGCTACAGAGTTTGAGTGTAAGTAGTCTCCTGATGCATTTTGGGCTTTAGTGATGGAGAGGAGGAGTTTGTCTTTAGAGTTAAGATGTTTGGTAGGGTGGTAGTGTTGCTGCATGCCTTTTAGTGTCAGACACTTATCAGGGTAGTATATTAAAATATAAGCTAGTAGTACCTGACTATAGTGGGGATGATGTGGGAGTTCATGGTAGGGTGGTAGTGTTGAAGCATGCCTTTTAATGCTACGTACTTATCAGGGTAACATATTAGAGTATAAGCTAGTAGTAGCTGACTATAATGGAAGTGATGTGGGAATTCAGTCCAATTTAGTTGTTTAAGGGCAAAACAGTGATTTACATCAAAGCGATCAAATTTTGTTTTTTGTAGCATTGTTCCGGCCTTGTTTGTGTGGGCATCTGTAGGTTAGTAAAGAGTGGGGAGGCATACAGTAAGGTAGGTGGGAGATAAGTTATAGCTATGGTTTCTCTAGTTCTCTCTGTTAGGTAAGCTTTTATTCTACACAAGAGGCTGAGCTTTTGACAGGCTTTTTAATAACAGTTTGGAAGTGTAGGTCATATTTCATTTGTGACTCCTAAGAGTTTAGTGTTAGGGAGCTGTTCAATCAGGGTGTTATTTAATGAAGTAATTTTGACAAGAGTTTTACTTTGGATAACTTTTTTGGGGTGAAAGTAGTAATTTAATTTTTGAGGGTTCAGTAGGAGTTGTAAGTTGTCTAGCCAGGAGTCTATCAATGTAAGGATTTTTGAGTAATTTCATGAAGTTTTCGTAGGTTAGAGGCTGTGCAGATGAGTGTAGTCATCTGCATATTGTACAAGAGTGTCATGCTTGGAAGCAGTGTGTACACCATTTATAAATATGTTAAATGGGAGGGGCCCAAGTATGGAACTTTGTGACACTCCTACTGTAATGGGTAGAAATGATGAATATTCGTATAGCCATTTAACTGCTTGGAATCTTATCTGTCAGGTAGCTGTTAAACTAGGAAAGGGAGGAGCTAGAGACCTAAGGAGGGGAGTTTTAGAAGTAGTTTACAATGACAGATGGTGTTGAATGCTTTAGATGGGTCTGTGAATAGATACTAAGGATTCTAGTATTTCTGTTTTTATTAATGGTATCATTCGACCACCACATTGCCACTGTGTGCCAGAAAGTCCTTCTGTGTGGCACATCTCATTACCAAGGGTTTTGCATCCAGGAAGAAAGAGGTCATCATTTCTCTCTACTTTTCCCTCATTAGACCAATCATAGAGTATAACGCCCCATTTGGCATGTACCTCACTACACACCTGCAACAGCTGGAGAGGCCACAAAAGTACCTCACGAAGAGGATACTAGGCTTTAAACATATGTCCTACATGGACAGACTCAAAAAACTCCAGCTATTCTCTATCTCATTGTTCTCTATCTCATATTGTCTGCTAAGAGGCGATCTCTGCTTGACTTACAAAGCCATGTCTGATCCAGATCTGTTAGAAATGCTACATCTAAATAAATCCCATTCCCTCTGCACCACATGTTCCACAGACCTCAACCTCATTACCACACTCAACAGAACATGCTGGAGGGACAGGTTTCATAACCCAGAGACTGCCGATGCTCTGGAATAGACTTCCCATACATGTCAAGCAGAGCACCTCACTAGCCCTCTTCAAGAGAAATTTTGATGAGTAGATGGGAAATAGAAAGTTCACCCCAGGGATCACTCCAGTGGCTCTACTTGATAGACGCACTGTGAACTAACGATGGGCTAATGCCAGGGCACTTCTATGGGCTAGGCTTGTAAAGGCCCCAGGGCCATTAGCCTAGTACATACCTATGAACAAAGTGAAGTAGGGCAGTAGTGGTGCTATGGTTGGGACAGAAATCATGTTGTATAGTGAAAGAAGATTGTTTATTAGGTTATTGAAGTAGCTGGGAATAGATGCACTTTTCTAATATTTTAGATAATGGTGACAGAATGGCTATTGGTCTGAAGTTGGAGTAGTTAGCAGAAGTTCCTCCCTTTTGAAGAGGAAGTAAGCATGCCTTCCTCGAAATGGCTGGGACATGTGATTCTAGAATGGAACAATTTATTAGCATAGATATTAGATATGACAGAGCTTCAGCTGCAGTTTTTATGAATCAGGAGGAAGGTTGTCAGCAGCAGAGCTTGCTGGAGATATTTTGTTATAGTGGAGGTAGGGACAGGTTTGAGTGAGAAGTGAGCTCCTTTGGGGTTTTGTTAGTGAGGGGGATGTTTTGAAGGTGGGGTTGTCTTTGATAATTAACACTACAGCCTAAATAAAGTATTTTTTACAGTTATTAGTAACTGTTGATAAAATGCCTTCTGGGGAGGGAATGGGTTAACGTTGGCCTGGATTTAGTAGATTTTGGATAAGTGACCAGCATTTTTTATGATTATTTTGGTGTGCCTGATGTAAGTTAAAAGTAGCAGAGTTTTTTGTCAAGCATTATACTGTGTTTGGATTTAGTTATTTAACATTTGTTTACTGGGAAAGTCCAACTGGGACAGAGCCCATTTTCAGTGGAGGCTTTGGGAGAAATGCTCCAGACGTATGTCTTTCGAATGTGGGTGGAAACTGGAGCACCTGGGGGAAACCCACGCAAATGCAGGGAGGACATGCAGACTCTGCACAGAAGGTACCCCAGCTGAGAATCAAACTGGAGAACCTCTTGCTGTGAGATGACAATGTTAACCGCTGCACCACTGCGCCACACTAACCACTGCACCGCCCAGATATTTCTTATCTGTCTGTAGTGTAGAAGTTTTTTCCTGGGATTAGTTGGTGTGCCATACTTTCCAGTCCTTGTCTCTAAGGACCATTAGTTGCCTACTGCTTTTAGATAGCTATGTTACTGGATTAAATTTAACTCTTTTATTTCTCCAGATAGGACCATATTCTTTCAGAATATTGGTAAAGGTTTTATTAAATTCAATGGTGATTTTTGTCTAAAGGAATATATTTTTAACATATTCCAATTGCATTGCTTAAGAGTAGAGATGAAACTGTCTACATTAAAAATCGATAGACTATGCGCATTCTTGTAAGTGTGATATTTTACTGGATTGCATACTAGCCTATTCGCAAAACTTGGCAGGTGGTCACTTAGGTTGTCAGATAGTGTGCCATAGTTATAGATATTATTGGGTTTAGTTAAGAGAATCCGGTCTAGAGTAGAGGCCTTAGAGGAGGGTTTGCTATATCTTCATGGTGTATTGATGAGCTGAGGGAAACCATACAGGTTAGTACTGGTATTGGGGGTATCAGATACAGTTTGGGCCCAGTCTATGTTAAGGTCCTCAAGGATGATGGTTTCTTGGGGTATGATGGTACATGCCCAGGATAGCGTTTCCTCTGCTGTGTTGATGTTATTGCCAGAGGGACTATATAAGGCTATGATATATATGGTCATATATGTGTTAAGCTTGAATAAAGTAATAAGAATCTCTGCATTGCTGAATATAAAGACTGAGTTTCACTCTGTCACCAAAACAAAGGTTCCATGGTTTGTAGAAGTTTGGTTGTTTCTATTGTTTCATATCATATTATGATATTTCAGACAGAAGTTTGACTTTTGGTAAAAATTACAGGAAAGATAGAAAATATTTTCATCATAAAATCATACTACATTTCATTTGCTATTTTTCATATATTTCACAGGATACAGCCATACAATTAATGTCTTGCAAAACGAGGGACAGGTGTGTACCCCTATCTTTGCATACTGTTAGACTTTAAGAATGTCTCTTCATGATACAGTGCTCCTGGATTACTCTGAGAAGAGATACTAGACTAAATCAAATGAAGTAAATGATAATTGCATGTTTGGAGAAATTGGCTTGTTTAAAAGTGAAAGCAGACTTACCAACAGAACACAGCTTCCTCCAGATATTTCTGAGTTCACTTATTTGCATGTCTTTTTTCAGATTTATATAACTGGCATTCTGGGAGAGGACTAAACGTTTTAAGCCTCAGCCTCTGAATGTACAGCTAGTTCCTTAACTACAGTCAAACACAGTCTCCTTATGTAAATGCAGTGATATGAGCTATGTTACTGAGATTTAAATTCATTGCACATTGAATAACAATCACAGCTGAAAGGATAAAACTCTTAAGGGGATACTCAACACCTAACCACCCAGAGGCTGTTGTTGGTCCAATGCCAGTGATGTTAGCACAGTATGCTGGATGACTTGGCTACTAGTCCCAAATGAAAGCTCATGTTATCCTGTCATGTTTATTATTTACACATTGAATGGTCATTCTGCTTTAAAAGTATATAAATAATTATGTTTTTGGCTTCAAGCGACACCCTCTACCTGGTTCCACTCTCACTTTATTTGAGAAATACACTGAAGAACTTTTAGTTATTACCTAGTTTATGTCCTAATGTGATGGGGGAAGTAAATTCCTCCTGTTTGCTTGCATCAAGTTTGTAATTGGCCCAATTAAAAGAAAGACAGCTTAAAGAATGCTTTTAAATCTATACTGCATCACTTATATTAGCCCTGCATCAGTTTCTACTTATTCCTGCTTTGTCATACCAAGGATATGAACTAAAATAAATGTTAATGTCCCTTAAACCTCTCATTTAAGAATGATCACCCACTGGTTCTACATTGTCTGTCTGAGTTAAACATTAATTATAATATCCTTTGTACTTCCAGTGAGTGCGTATAGACAGACATGTTTTATGAAAAGCACACATTGCTAGAACATTCTTAGTTATAAATGAATTAATCACACAAAATGTTATCCTTCCAGTACATATGTTTGTAGCATGTGGGCTTATAAGAGTGCTGCTATGAACACTTGAACCAAATATTCTAATTACATGCAGGGACATGCTGGAGACTCTTTCTTTTCACATGCCGAGCAGATCTGACATCTGGTTAAAATCTACTGTGCTTTCTTTTTGGGATTTATTTTTACTTATTTACTCAACAACTGTGCAGTGATCTTACCCAAAGGACTCTTGTATTCTTATGAGTGTGGGTGGTGGTATTTACAGTGAATGGTATATATATATATATATATATATATATATATATATATAGTATTTAGCCAAGCTATATGGAAACAGACATACAGCTAATACGGAAGATGTAATTTTGATACAGTATGTGAGAGATGTAGTTACACAGTGTCACTGGTGGAAAGGATCATGTACAAGCACTTATAATATGAAACAGGTTGTCAGAAGCAAACACACTACATCCACCAAAGTATGGACCAAATACATAGACCCACATATACTGAGACTCTTAAATGTGATCTTCCAAACCTCCAAAGTTCTCTCAGACATAGCACGTACAACAATAAAACAAAAAACTGAAGAGAAGCAAGCAAGGTTCCGGAAAACTTTTTAATAAAATAACAGATGAACGCTTTCATCCAACATAAAACAAATGAACCACCAAGGCAGTATTTGCGTGAAACACAAGTTTATTTAATATTAAATACTGTTAAAGTAAAACCAACTAAGCACTTTCACCAAGAAGCATTAATTGGCTTCATCAGAGTCTTTCAATTAAGATGTAACTTCCTTTATATAGTATAATTACTTAAGCAATTATTCATGATTTTGCTTGCATCAATGAAATTACCTTGACTAAACTAAAAGGCATACTTCCCCGAATATGTACTATACAGAATAACATGCTGTAAACCGCAATAATCAATGCATTCAAGATAAAAATATTAGTGTTAATACTAATAATGAACATAATAGTATAAAACTTTGTTAAAAAAATAGACTTAAAAATGCAAAACATAGTTGATCTGTTAGTTACAGTCAGATAAGTGTTTTCACAGTACACTTAGAATTAAACCTCTGCTGCCCTTTGCTTTTAAAAGGGAGCTATTGAACAATAATCATTTAAACCTGGCTTCCAACAAGCATTTAGTCTCAGTTGCCATTTAGTTTCTCTATCTTCTAATTCTAATTCATCATCCCCACCCCTAGAGTCACTCTGTACTCTGTCAATAACAAAGAATAAAAATCTGTTATAGTTGGGACATTGCAGAGTGTGAACATATAAAGCATTGTTCATTTTTTTTAACTTTTGCTCAGTAATGCGATCCTATAGCCTTCTTTTATTCTTGCCTACGTAGAAACCAGGGCATGATAAGCATGTAGCTAAATAAAACACCATAGTGGTATTGCATTTGCGCCTGCCTGGGCATCCCATAGTACGTTCAAAACTTCCTATAAAGGCATTCGTACCATCATTTATATTTTTACAGGTCTTGCAAGCACCACATTTGTACATCAGTGACCTATGCTTGCCTTGTTTTCTGTTAACACTTTCAAGAATATTCTTTATATTATGCCCTCTACTGTACACATTCTTAGGTTTATTATCAAAATGAGTTTCCCATATATTATTAACACTTGATACCAAGTTTGATGTTTCAGTATTGTACTGTAATACCAGAACACTGGTGTCTAGCTTGGCCATGTTGGTCCTATTAGTATTTTTTGAGAAAGCAACGTAAGCTTGATAGAGACAGGGCTGATTATTCAAATAATCAAGCATATACAGGGAGACAACATCACCAGGGAAATGTGTATGAGAATAGCCCTCAAAATAATGAAAATATTCAGAACAATAGTTCTGATGGTTAAAGGGGGTTTAACAACATCAGGGGAATAATGATTATTCTTTGTAGAGGGTCAACAACTAAGGAGGTCTGAGAGACTGAAAAATCAAGGGAAACAGACCCCCTGGGGCAGGCAGAACTACAATGTTCAGAGCAACAGGTACAGCAATTATTCCAACAGGGAACAACAGCAGGGATGGAGGACAGACTTACATTGAATTAACACAATTGCTTTGTCTGACCAAGATTCACTGAATGTAGTTAAAAATGATTGTTCTGATGTTGCAATGGAATGTAATATTTTGGAAAGTGATGTTTTTGATATTTACAATTACAGTAATGTCATTGTTAGTGATTAAAAAGGGATATTTTTATCACCTAATTATAAGACTGACATTGCAAATGTTCTGATTAACTTAAAACTGTATACTAGAAAACTGAATCTCAGTTTATGTTTCAAAAACAGTAATGCAGGCATGGGCAAGAACTTGGTGGCCAAGCATAAGAGCACATTCACCCCCCCAGTCACCCACTTATAGTGTCCTTTGAGAAATTATGTGAACAACAATTTAGAAAAATAGTCAAAGAGGCCAAATATAACACTAGCAATCTTATGAGAGATGAAGCCACTATTTTGAATGAATTGGCATAAAACAAGATGTATTGTGTAATGAAACCAGACAAGGGTGGGGTGGGGGGAGTCATTATGTCTCACATAGATTACAGTTCCAAAATGTTTGAAATATTAAACGACACCACAACTTATAGTAGGACTTCAAGAAATGCTGTTAATAGAGCTTATGCCAGGATTGATTTTTCTTTTATTTGATGCTCTATTTCAAAATGAAGTAGAAATTGTGGACATAAAATATTTAACAGTTGAGAAACCAAGAACACCAGTAATCTTTGGAATATCAAAGATTCATAAAAATGTGTATAACCTCCCCTTTAGACCGATAGTAGCAGCCCAAGTTTCTAAAACTGAACCAATAGCAGCATACATAGACAAATGGGCAAATTTAGTGGTAAGTGAGGCACAACATATACTCAAAGACTCATGGCACTGCTTGGAATTATTAAGACAAATAAATACAGAGAGCTTGGATTTTTGTTTCCTAACTGTGGATGTGATTAACTTGTTCTCAGTAATCCCACATAATGAAGGGTTAGATTTATTCAGGGAAAGTTTGATGGACAGCAAATCAATATTTATTCATTTGCTTTTGTTAACCAGGAAAGTCCACTGGGCTGAAAAGTTCAATTTATTAGTCAGACTCATGGAAGTTGTCTCGACTAACAACTTTATGATTTTTGAAGGTGAATTCTATCATCAAGAAGCAGGAGTGGCTATGGGGGCCAAATGTGCCCCTAGCTTTGTGAATCTGGTTCTCCTAGAATGGGAGAGAAGATATGTTTTTCTTCTGCCTTTATGGCCAATGTATTGTTGTATGTGAGGTTTCTGGATGACATACTACTTTTATGGCAAGGAGGGGAATATGTGATGAACGACTTTGTAAAATACATCAATAGCACAACCACTTTCCTTGAGTTTACATATACATGGCACTGTGATAAGATAGAATTTTTAGATATTGAGTTGACTAAGGACATTGCTGGGGGCACCTTGGCCAGTAGTATCCACAGAAAGGAAACATATTCCACTATGGTTCTGCACTATAACAGTTGTCACCCCTTCCATCAGAGGAAGGGTATAATAAAAGGCCAAATGGTTAGGTTATCTAGTCTCATTAGTAGCGACAAAATATTCAAAAGAGATCTATATATTAATTGGAATGTTCCAAAACAGAGGCTACCCCTTAAGTCTTTTGCTGAAAGTGAAGAGAGAAGTTATGCTTAAAAGAAATACTACATTTAAGGCTATTATAAAAGCAGGTCTAAATACTAATAGAACCAACACGGCCAAGCTAGACACCAATGTTCTGGTATTACAATACAATACTGAAACATCAAACTTGGTATCAAGTGTTAATAATATATGGGAAGCTCATTTTGACAATGAAGTGAAGGAAAAGTTGGGGCATAAACCTAATGTTGTGTACAGTAGAGGGCGTAATAGAAAGAACATTCTTGAACGTGTCAACAGAAAACAAGGCAAACACAGGTCATTGATGTACAGATGTGGTGCTTGCAAGACCTGTAAAAATATAAATGATGGTATGAATGTCTTTATAGGAAGTTTTGAACATACTATACTACCGGGCAGGTGCAACTGCAATAATACTATGGTGGTTTATTTAGTTACATGCATATCATGTCCTGGTTTCTACATAGGCAAGAACACAAGAAAGCTATGGGATTGCATTACTGAGCACCTTAGAGACATTAAAAATAAAAAAATGAACAATGCTTTATATGTTCACATTCTAGAATGTCCCAACTATAAGGGATTTTTATTCTTTGTCATTGACAGAGTACAGAGTGACTCTAGGGTTGGGGATGATGAATTAGAATTAGAAGCCAGAGAAACTAAATGGCAACTGAGATTAAATGCTTGTTGCAAGCCAGGTTTAAATGATTATTGTTCAATAGCTCCCTTTTTGAAGCAAAGGGCAGCAGAGGTTTAATTTCAAGTGTACTGTGAAAACACTTATCACGTAACTAACAGATCAACTAAGTTTTGCATTTTTAAGTCTATTTTTTAACAAAGTTTTATACTATTATGCTCATTATTAGTATTAACGCTAATATTTTTATCTTGAATGCATTGATTATTGAGGTTTACAGCATGTTATTATTTATAGTACATATTTAGGGTTAGTATGCCTTTAAGTTTAGTCAAGGTAATTTCTTTGATGCAAGCAAAATTATGAATAATTGCTTAAGTAATTAGAGTATATAAAGGAAGTTACATCATAATTGAATGACTCTGATGAAGCCAATTCATGTTTCTTGGTGAAAGCGCATAGCTGGTTTTACTTTCACAGTATTTAATGTTAAATAAACTTGTGTTGCATGCAAATACTGCCTTGGTGGCTCACTTTTTTATTGTTATTACTGTTTCCATGTTTTTGAGCCATTTGGCTTGTTTTTTGGTATATAAAACAAAGGATCTTCATCATATAACATCACACCAAAGGTACTTACTATAAATAGGTTGTTCTTCCATCAGTTAAACGATTAATTTCCTTCCAAAAAATGCAACAAGGAATTCTATAAAAAGCTACACACAATTTAGAATAATAAAACTTTTGTCTCTCTCCTTTTGATTACTAAAAAACGGAAAGTGGACTAAAAGCAACAATACAACAATCATAACTTGTCATCTATCATAAGGTTATGAAATAACCTAAAAAATTAAAATACACTAAAAAAATAACAATATATACTTGTATGCTATGTGATATGTTATGTTATATTATGTGCATGTATCCAAAATCAGCCACAGGTATAAACTCGGATACTATGCTATATATCCAGTTGCCTTAAATACATATTTAAATTAATCTTCTATAATCACTGAAAATGCTTTATGTATGGGTTGTATCAATAACCAACTTACTTACAATTAAATTAAAATTAAATGTCAATTTTTGAAAAATAGTAGTGGTTGAAGGTTACAGATGACTTACTTTATGAAGGCAGTTGAAGAATTTATATATATATATATATATATATATATATATATATATATATATGTGTGTGTGTGTGTGTGTGTGTGTGTGTGTGTATATATATATATATATATATATATATATATATATATATATATATATACACACATAACCACAAAAGGTTCAAGTTATTATTCTATCACGTAATTAACAAAAACTACACCAGTAAAAAAGAAGAAATGATTTTGTTCAGTGAAATTAATTATACTCATCTCTCAAGTGCCTTTAGCTTGAGAAGACAATAAACAGAACTAACCTCATTTAGCCCTGGCCATGTACATGCATTAATTTTTAGCTGCCATATCAGTTCTTTCTTCTCCAAATGCAGGCCTGTTGGGCCTCCCCTTGGATTGGTTCTAATCTCATCAATGGCCATACAGTTAAAAGTATGATCTGGATAATCTAAAATATGTCTAACTAATGCGTTAGTTTCCTTACCTTTCCTAATACTATATTCATGCTCATACATCCTATCGTGAAATCTATGTTCAGGTTTCTCTATGTAGAAACATGGGCAATTCTTACAAGTTACTAAATACACTATATTCTTAGAATCACAATTATATTTTTTGTTCAGATGGCATTTTATACCCCTGACCATAAAAGATTCACCCTTATTAATTTTAACATAACAGAGACACAGTGGCGGCTCGTGGCATTGGACTGCCTGACTGCAGCCCCCTCAGAAAAAAAAGAAAAAAGCACCTTTTTGTGTAGTCAAGTGTATTATTATTTTTTTTTACTGTGTCTCTCAGGCAAGCCTTGGTTCAGTTGCAGTCTCCGCGACTCGTCTTTAAAGTTCCTTCCTGCCTCGGCAAGTACGCGCATGCGCACTTTAACCGCCTCGGGTCATGGCGGTTTTAAATAAAGACTTTTTTTTGTTTTTGCTGCAGCCCGGTGAGGAAATTAAGGCATCAGCGTGATGCCCAGCAGCCTATGCGGTTCCAAACCGCATAGAACTGAAAGGGGTTCGGACTGCGACGTCCGCAGGCAGTGCAGGCATGTACATGACGTGCTTGGCCTAAATGCTGCTGATTGGTTGTCGCTCTCTTCCCGGGCTTTATGTGCTGGGAAAAGAGCGAGAATCAAACAGTTTCAGTTGTGGACTGATTTGTGAGTCGTGACTGAGTGAGTCAATCGCAAGGGAAGGATTTACCTAGGCTATTCGCCTTTATTTGCCATCGGATTTCTATTTTTTTTTTTTTTTTGGGCGGCCTATATTTTGTCAGCTGTGCTGAAGAAGAACAAGAACTGAAGAAAGAAGTAGTAGAGTAGAAGAAGAAGAAGAACAGAGTAGAGTAAGTGTAGAGTACAGAGAGTTTTCTTCTTGGTGGTATGTATATTATTTTTTATTGTCCCAGCCAACTGCATCTTTTATTTTTAATTGTCATTGTTTATATCTGAACATAAAATGTGTTCATGACACATAGATTAATTTCATTTAATCCTGACATGAACATTACTGTAGACTCTTCAGTGTTTTTTTTTAACTTGATTGTGACCTTTCCATACTTCATTGTTTTCCATTTTTTTTGTTCTGTTATCTAATTTAACCTGATGACAATTATTTTAGTTTAAGAAACTAGTCACTTGACTTTGCATCAGAAAAGATTATTGCCATAGAAGCAGTTCTGAATGGGCTAGAGGATCACTGACTGGATTCATCTGCTAGATAGCATTTATATTCTAATGTGCTTGAAGAGAACGACAATTGACAGGAACCTAAACAACAGTGCCATAAATAGTTACAGAATAAAGCACACTTCTTGATTAAACAGGCTTTTACAGAATATCCAGATTTCTGCCTCATATTTTGTGGTCAGTAGTTGATAATATTAGATGTTTTCCAAAAATTGTTGAGGGTTGAAGTCACTAAATTATGGCAAACATTTCAGTTTCAGACTTTATATTTTTCAGAAAATGCATGTTAATGTCCAACTTTTCAAGTCTATAATTGCAATATTTAACTCTGTCCCTTGCTTTGGCCTATGGCCCCCATTATTTTTGGCTTTGTCCAAAATTTTTGTGCTAAGAGGTTGAGAGGTATGGAATAAAGTTTCAAGAAAACAACCTAAAATTAATATGACATGTGTATCCTGAATCAATAATGCAATTAAACTTTTAGTCCATCTAGCCTCTCAAAATAGTAAATTTAGATCTTGAATTTTGGAATTATCTAAACAGAATATTTATTTATCCTGTATTTATCAGAAATGCATGTAGATTCTTTTATTTTGTCAGCTGCTCAAGTTAGCAGTACTAATATTAAAGTGTCCCTTCTTTGACAGGTTCCCAGCTGTATTGTGTGGCTATTTTATATTTTTACATCACATTTTTGGTCCATTTTTCATAAAATTGTGTTTTTTTGGCAAATTAGTGACAAATCATTAAAGACTGAAGTTAGAAAATAATGACAGACATTTGAGTTTCAGATTTCATACCATTCAGAAAATTCATACTAATGCAAGACCTATTCTATTATCTTTCTAAGTTTATAAGATCAATATTTTAAAAATTGTCCTTGTTTTTGGGCCTTTTTCCCACTTCTTTGTATGGCTTTGTCCAGATTTCTTGCTCTGAGGTTGAGAGGTATGACAAATGTGTCAGGGTCATCACAGTCAGCCAGAGACATTTCAAATTGTGACATACTTGTTGCACCCCACTCCCCCATGTAGTGACTCTGGATGTGTTGAAGCAAGGCAAGGAGTAGTTGTGTAAATGTGCAGGGTATCCCCCCATCCAAGGTAGACACAAGTACTAGAGTAGCTTTTCATCTGTCCTTGATTTTTGCAGAATGGTCTGGTTTCTGTCATTTTTTGTACTGTTGATTTATGCTTATTACCCAAAGTGCCTGTTGCTTTGTGTAGCAATACTTTAATGACCATCAGGTAAGCTTGGCTGAGATTGTAAGATGCAAGTAAGCTTTAATAAGCATACTGTTAAAGAATTGCCAACATTGAAAGCCTTTCTGTTGTTGCCATGTAGATAATACTTAACTAGATAATGTATAAGCCTTGGGTATTGAAATGCATATGACAGTATTTGTAATAAAGGACAGGATTACATTATTTTAAGAAGCTCATTACACTTGGAGACTTCCAGTCATCTCTGCAGACTTTACCCGTAAACTAAACAGAATGCCAATCGTGTGGTCCATAACCTGTACAGTAATCCTTTTAAGCAATGTATCTTGAGCTTATTTCTTGTTTGATTTTCATTTTTTACTTTGATCATGTTTTCCCCATGAAACAAGTAGATAGTTGTCAGGCAGCAGGTCTTTTTTTGGATAAGGAACATTTTTACAAGTGGGGGCATCAGAGATTTCTACTTTCAGCATGTTACTTGTTACTTTAATAAAGCTGAATATAAATTATAATTAGAACTGCAGTGCAAGAAGTGGTTTGAGTTGAGTGCTGCTTGTTTTTCTTATACTTGATTTTGACTGGCATTCCATTAATGTATTTAAAAAGTAATTTATTTTTCATGCCTCGCAACCTTTTTGTTTCCATCTAGATATTAAGTAAGCTGTCATGCAGCCAATGCATTGAAATATTTTTATTCTTCTACACTTCATTTTGTCTTGATTGGACTCTCATAATGACGGTTTGGCACCCACGGCAGTGTATTTAGTTAGTTTTTGTGGTTTTGAGCATAGCTCCTCCCCTTTCTAGTTGGCCGCACCCCTTCCCATTGACCCCACCCATTCAGCTGTCTCCTGCAGCCCCCCTTTGATTTGAAGTCACCAGCCGCCACTGTAGAGACATCTTCCACATTTTAGCATTGATTTAATAGTATTAGATCCATAACCCCTATTCATTTGTTCAAAAATATTTTTAAAATTCAACCCTTTATGGAATACAATTTTTGGTGTTTCAGCCAAATGACTTCTAATATATTTTTCATTCAACAAGATGTCCCAGTTCTTAATTAACACCCATTTGATGAATTTATGATCACTATTATATGTTGTAATAAGAGCCAGTGTATAAGGGGTATTGATTGTTGTTTCATTGCTACCTTGTACATTTGTATCTTGTTGAAAAGTAGTGGTGTGCTGTCGATTGATTTCCACTACAATATTATCTTTTGAGAATATAGGACAGAAATAGCCTTCCCTTATTTTATTACTGACTTCCAACACTAATTCATGCAACAAACTAAGTGGGTAACCTCTTCTAGTGAATATAGTGCACAATAGTTCACATTCCTTTGCAAAATCATCGTCCTTTGAGACCATTCTCGCTGCTCTGACTAATTGTCATTTTACTATGGATCTTTTCTGGTGGTAATGATGCGAACTAGTATTCTGCAGGAAAGAGTTTGAATACGTTGGTTTATGATAAATGGTGGAAACATATTCGCTGTTAACAAAATCCTTCTTTAACAATACATCCAAATAGGTTAATTTTTCTTCCTTACTAAAAGTAAAAGTGAACTTTAAAAATTGTGTCAAATTATTAATATATTCAATAAATTGCTGTAGTTTCTGTTCAGTACCATCCCAGATTATACAAATATCATCTAGGTATCTTGCATATAAACTTAAATTAGATCAATATTCACTTTTCAAAATGAAGGTTTGTTCCCACTGGGCCATAACCATGTTAGCAAAAATTGCTCCACATGGCGAGCCCATTGCCACACCACTGCAAAAAATATTTGGCTTTGAAATAAATAAAATTATTACTGAGTACCAATTCCAATAACACCTCACATAAGTTAAGTTTTTCCTGAGTGACTCCCTTACCATTCAAAAATTCTATTATCCATTGTATTCCTAAATCTTGCGGTATCACCATGTATAAGTCCTTAACATCAATAGCTACCATTACGTCCATTATATGAAAATCCAAATTTTTAATGGTACACAAAAATTCCCATGACTCCTTGCATATTTCTCATCAACTAAAAATTGCTTAAGCTCTAGGTCCAAATATTTGGCACAATCCGAAGTCACAGAGTTCCTTCTGTCTACCATTGGATGCATAGAGGAATTTTCTACATTCTTATGTAGCTTTTGGACTCCAAAAACAGTGGGAACTTTAGGGGACAACATGTTAAGGTAATTATGCTGGTCGAGAGTTATACTGCCTTCGATGAGAAGGTCATTCACAAACTCATATATTCTGTTCTTAGCCCCATTCATTTCATTTAAAGAAACTTCTTTGTATGCTTCTGTACTAAAATCTTAAATATTTTGTTGTTGTAATCACAGATATCCATGATCACCAGACCTCCCCCTTTGTTCTGTTTCATTATCTGGATTGTCTGCCTTTTTAGAAGTCCAATAGATCCTTTTCATCATTGGTCAAGTTAGTTTTAATCCCCTTGATTTTATTTACATTAGTCTTCTTATTATCCAGGCTTCTTATATCTAACTCACACATCTTCTCAAACAATTGCAAATTTGGGTGAAGTGGGGGATTAAAAGTGCTAGAGACCTTAAGTGCATTCATAATATGTTGTTCATTCACATATAAAAGTCTGAGGTTTAATTTCCTCAAAAACAATTTAATATCTATTAAGACATTAGAAACATTGATTCCTTTATTGGGGACAAATGCAAATCCCTTTGCTAACATATTAACAACTTCAGTAGTTATAATTAAACTAGAAAAGTTGTACACTTTAAAGTCCCGTTCAGTATTACATGCCTCAGTGGCATGTAATACTTCTGTCCCATAAAGTTAGTCGACTACCTCCTGTTGGAAATCCTTGTGATGACCTTCAAATCCAGCATAACCAGGTTGAATTAGTTCCACTCCCTGCTGCCTTTCTGTGGGTACTTCTTCGTTGGGGGTTGTGGCCACCTGTTTGTGTTCTGCTGGTTCCCTTGTTGCGGTGTATGAAAATCGTTTTGCTGGAGGTATGGTTCATGGTGTTGAGTCTGAAATTCCTGCTGTTGATGATGATTTTGTTTTTGTTTGATCTGCTCAGACCTCCTGAGTGCTGGATTTTCATTATCATAATCCTTATCACCTCCTGCTTCATTCAAGTTGCCCTGGAAGTTGTCATTATCCTTATAGCCGTTACCATCAGGAACAAAGTTCTGAAACTGAGGTTGCTGTGGAGGACGTCCTGTTCTTTTACCTCATCTATTTCCCCATGTTTGGGATTGGGGAGCTGCTGGATATGCCTTTCCTTTCTGTGGTCATCACTCTCTGTTTCCAATTTTTGTTTTTTAGTGGTCTGCATTTCAAATAAATGCTGCTTGATGTTATAGAAAACATGCATATGTTCCGCTTTTACCCTTTCATATTCAATATCACTAGTAAGCTCATGATCCAACTTGTTAAGGTCTTGTAACAGGTTTTCCATTAGTTGGTCATTATGCTTGATTAAAATAGTCAGAAATTCACAACCCATATTATTAAAGAAGTCCAACAGTTTGTGATGCAAAGGTGATTTAAATTCAAGCCCTGTTGGATATTTCCAAATTCTAAGACCCTTCGGTATTTGTCTCCTACGAACACATTCTTGTAAATAATTGTTCTCAAGCTGTAGCTTCTTAAATTTCATCTATTTGTAATCCAAATTGTCCAGCTTATCATAAATTCTTTCCTCTTCTGTGCAATAATTTGTAAATCCAAGTTACCGTTAAGCCAGTCATTAAAGTTAGGAATATTGCATTGATAGATGCATTTATCCTGGGGCTGATTGACAGTTTGTACTATTGGTAAATTATGCATCCGACCTAAAGTATGTATGCATTGGTTCTGATGTACATAATACCCCGTTGTAGAACTGTTACTGCATTCAGGAGGGATGTGATCCTGTACACACTGCTCACCCATAGGTTGATCCGAATGGACTGATACCTCCTTTCTCCTCACTGCAGCTGCTAAGGAGTCCACTTTACCAGTAAGCTGCTGAATAAGTTGAAATACTTCTCCAAGTGTTAAATTCTCCATTGTGGTGTAATTGTCACCAGAATTAAAGATTGTGAACTTGCTTCAACTCCTTTGGCCATAACAGATGACAAACTAGGAAACTAAAAATAATGATCGACAAACTGTAAAACTATAAAACAAAAAAACAAAGAGAAGCAAGCAATGTTCTGAAAAACTTTTTAATAAAATAACAGATGAGCGCTTTCATCCAGCATAAAACAAATGAACTTCATCAGGTAACATCACACCAAAGGTACTTACTATAAATAGGTTGTTCTTCCATCAATTAAACAATCAATTTACCTCCAAAAAATGCAACAAGGAATTCATAAGCGGAACGCATGCGTGTTTTTCATGACATCGAGCAGCATTTATTTCAAATGCAGACCATTAAAAAACAAAAATTGGAGAGAGACAGTGATGACTACAGAAAAGGAAAGGCGTATCCAGCAGCTCCCTAATCCCAAACATGGGGAAATAGGTGGGGGCAAAAGAACAGGATGTCCTCCAAAGCAACCTCAAGTTTCAGAGCTTTGTTCCTGATGTTAATGGCTATGAGAAAAATGACAACTTCCGAGGCAACTTGAATGAAGCAAGAGGTGATGAGGATTATGATAATGAATATCCAGTGCTCATGAGGTCTGAGAGGATCAAACAAAAACAAAATCAGCATCAACAGCACAGACCGTACCTCCAGCAGAAGGATTTTCGTACACCCCAACAAGGGGACCAGGGGAATAGGAACAGGTGGCTGCAACCTCCAACAAAGAAGCAGCCACAGAAAGGCAGCAGGGAGTTGAACTAATCAAGCCTGGTTATGTTGGATTTGAAGGACATTATGAGGATTTCCAACAGGAGGTAGTCAACCAACTTTATGGGACAGAAGTATTATATGACACTGAGGTATGTAATACTGAACGGGATGTTAAAGTGTACAACTTTTCTAGTTTAATTTTAACTACTGAAATTGTTGATATGTTAGTAAAGGGACTTACTCGATAAAGGAATACGTGTTTCTAATGTCTTAATAGATATTAAATTGTTTTTGAGGAAATTTAACCTCAAACTTTTATATGTGAATGAACAACATATTATGAATGCACTTAAGGTCTCTAGGACTTTTAATCCCCCACTCCACCCAAATTTGTAATTGTTTGAGAAGATGTGTGAGTTAGAAAGAAGAAGCTTAGTTAATAAGGAGACTAATGTAAAGAAAAACAAGGGGGTTAAAACTAACTTGACCAATGATGAAAAGGATCTATTTGACTTCTTAAAAAGGCAGAAAATCTGGAAAATGAAACTGTGCAAAGGGGGAGGTCTGTTGTT
This sequence comes from Protopterus annectens, assembly GCF_019279795.1. Classification (NCBI taxonomy): domain Eukaryota; kingdom Metazoa; phylum Chordata; order Ceratodontiformes; family Protopteridae; genus Protopterus; species Protopterus annectens. The sequence goes on along the minus strand of NC_056749.1, from coordinate 722,304,946 downwards.
CATAGATATATGTGATTACAGCAACAAAATATTTAAGAGTCTTAGTACAGAAGCATACAAAGAAGTTTCTTTAAATGAAATGAATGAGGCTAAGAACAGAATATATGGGTTGTTGAATGACCTTTTCATCGAAGGTAGTATAACTCTCAACCAGTATAATTACCTTTACATGTTGTCCCCTAAAGTTCCCACTATTTTTGGAGTCCCAAATCTACATAAGAGTGTAGAAAATCCCTCTATGTGTCCAGTTGTAGATGGAAGGAACTCTGTGACTTTGGGTTGTGCCAAATGTTTGGACCTAGAGCTTAAGTGATTTCTAGTTGATGAGAAACAAATATGCAAGGATTTGTGAGAATTTTTGTGTACCATTAAAAATTTGGATTTTCATGTAATGGACATAATGGTAGCTATTGATGTGAAGGACTTGATACCGCAAGATTTGGGAATACAGTGGATAATACAATTTTTGCATGCAAAGGCAGTCACTCAGGAAAAACTTAACTTATATGGGGTGTTATTGGAATTGGTACTCAGTAATAATTTTATTTCGAAGCCAAATATTTTTTGCAGTGGTGTGGCAATGGGCTCACCGTGTGGAGCAATTTTTGCTAACATGGTTATGGCCCAGTGGGAACAAACCTTCATTTTGAAAAGTGAATATAGATCTAATTTAAGTTTTTGTACAAGATACTTAGATGATATTTGTATAATCTGGGATAGTACTGAACAGAAACTACAGCAATTTATTGAATATATTAATAATTTGACGCAATTTTTAAAGTTCACTTTTACTTCTAGTAAGGAAGAAGAATTAGCTTATTTGGATGTATGGTTAAATAAGGATTTTGTTAGCAGCGAATATGTTTCCACCATTTATCATAAACCAACATATTCAAACTCTTTCCTGTACTACATTAGTTTGCATCCTTACCACCAGAAAAAATCTGTAGTAAAAGGACAATTAATCAGAGCAGCAAGAATGGTCTCGAAGGATGATGATTTTCCAATGGAATGTGAACTATTGTGCACTATGTTCACAAGAAGAGGTTACCCACTTAATTTGTTGCATGATTTAGTGTTGGAAGTCAGTATTGAAAGGAAAGCTATTTCTGTCCTATGTCCTCCCCGCGGTTGGGTTGCGTTCCAAAGACATGCGTGCATAAATGGGCATGCCTTCATTGAAGGTTGGGTGTCGAGGCATTTGGTAAAAATCTACTGCCAATCATTAGCGGACCGGAGTTCCACTGTGGCAATCCCTTACCGGGAAAAAGCCGAAAGACAAACCACAACAACATTGTCAAAAGATAATATTGTAGTGGAAATCAATCAACAGCACACCACTACTTTTCAACAAGATACAAATATAGAAGGTAGTAATGAAACAACAACCAATACTCCTTATACACTGGCTCTTATTACAATATATAGTAGTGATCATAAATTCATAAAATGGGTGTTAAATAAGAACTGGGACATCTTGTTGAATGAAAAATATATTAGAATAATTTGGATGAAGCACCAAACATTGTATTCTGTAAAGTATTGAATTTTAAAAATATAAAAAAAAAAATATTTTTGAACAAATGAATAGGGGTTATGGATCTAACACTATTAAATCAATGCTAAAATGTGGAAGATGTCCCTATTGTGTTAAAATTAAAACGGGTGAATCTTTTATGGTCAGGGGTGTAAAATACCATCTGAACAATAAATATAATTGTGATTCTAAGAATATAGTGTATTTGGCAACTCATGCTCATGTTTCTACAGTGGGATAACTGAATATAAATTTTGTGATAGGATAGATGAGAATGAATATAGTATTAGGAAAGGTAATGAAACTAACGCATTAGCTAGACATATTTTAGATTATCTGGATCATACTTTTAACTATATGGTAATTGATGAGATTAGAACCAATCCAAGGGGAGGCCCAACAGGCCTGTATTTAGAGAAGAAAGAACTGATATGGCAGCTAAAAACAAATGCATGTACATGGCCAGGGCTAAATGAAGTTAGTTCTGTTTATTGTCTTCTCAGGCTAAAGGCACTTGAGGGATGAGTATAAGTAATTTCACTGAACAAAAGCATTTCTTCTTTTTTGCTGGTGTAGTTTTTATTAATAACATGACAGAATAATAACTTGAACCTTTTGTATATACATCTATATATAAAAATTATCCAACTGTGTAACCTTCACCCACTACTATTTTCGAAAATTGTCATTTAATTTTCATTTAAGTGTTAGTTGGTTATTGATACAACCCATACATAAAGCATTTTCAGTGATTATAGAAGGTTAATTTAAGTATGTATTTAAGACAAATGGATATACAGCTTAGTATCCAAGTTCATAACTGTGGCTGGTTTTGGATACATGCACGTAGCATAACATAACATATCACATGCTAAGTATATACTATTTTTTAGTGTATTTTAATTTTTTAGATTATTTCATAACCTTATGATAGATGGTAATAAGTTATGATTGTTGTATTGTTTTCAGTCCACTTTCCGTTTTTTAGTAATCAAAAGAAGAGAGACAAATGTTTTATTATTCTAAAGTGTGTGTAGCTTTTTAATGAATTCCTTGTTGCGTTTTTTGGAGGGAAATTGATTATTTAATTGATGGAAGAACAACCTATTTATAGTAAGTACCTTTGGTGTGATGTTATCTGATGAAGTTCATTTGTTTTATGTTGGACGAAAGCGCTCATCTGTTATTTTATTAAGTTTTTCGGAACCTTGCTTGCTTCTCTTCGTTTTTTTGTTTTATAGTTTTACAGTTTGTCGATTATTATTTTTGGTTTCATAGCACTTACAACAAGTACCCTCAGTAACCTCAAAACCAAAACAAAACATTTACCCACAACAACACATACAACCATATCTCTCAGAGTCTCCACTTCTAAGCCCATAAGGCAAACCGCGTCACAACCCAATATTTTGGTTATAGGGACTGCATAGTGAGACACACAAATGCCCCACTCAGGAGGCTGAGTAAAGAGAGAGTCACATCAGTTGTCTATCAGTGGCCAGGAAACAGAAGCTCTCCTCACTCTGGAGAATGCTGACATCTGTGTAGTTACTGAAACATGGCTCAAAGCCACGGAAAGCATTCCAGAAGTGCATGATTATAACTCCTTTCATATGTTCTGACCACCCACTGAACATGAAAGAGGAAATGGTGGAGGTGTATCTAGCTACATCTCTATGCTGGTCAAACAATATGACACGATTGAGCTACTCCATGTCCAAATAACCATGGGAAAAATCCACTACCACATTCATGCTAGCTACAGGTCCCCTACATGTGCATGAACCAGGAAACCCATACATTATACCTGAACTTACTTTAGTCACTCACTATTCAACCCAATACCATATTCATAGGTGATTTTAACTACCCCTCTGTAACTGGGAGGCATACACGACTACTAACATTCAGACCCAAAGATTTCTTGATTTTTCAAATTCAAATGCCCTGGAGCAGCACTAGGGGAGTAAGTATCCAAGATCTGGTACTCACAAATATGGGAGAGCAATGCACAGGGTTCATTTCTGGGACCACTCCTGTTTGGAATATACTTCTCTGAAGTCAAGGCTAATGTTCAAAGCCTCTGAATAACAAAGGTTGTCAACAACTGCAAGTTGGGGGTAATCACTGAATCCCCCAGTGATGTAGATATCCTTCAGGAGGATCTAGATCCGACAAATGATTGCTATCAAAGCCATTTCCTAAAACTAAATGCAAAAAATGCATCATCAGACACTTTGGGAAGTCAAATGCTCCTGCAAATGACAACATTAATAGCACACCCCTAAGAGCAGACTCAGAGGTGAGAGATCTAGGTACAGAGATAGATAGTAGCCTGAACTTTGACCACCATTTGTTCACAGTGGCGAGGAAGTACTTCTATGTGGCACAACTTATAAGTAAAGTTATGGTGTCCAGATCAAAAGAAATTATAGTCCCACTGTACACATTCCTCATTAGACCAATAACTGAGTACAATGCACCATTTGTCATGTACTTGACTAGGCACATAGAACAGTTGGAGCAACCTCAGAGGTTCCTCACAAAGAAAATACAGGGTGTAAACAAAATGTCCTCTCCCTTTACTCTGTCTCCTACCAACTATTCAGCAGTTTATTATGCACAAGTGTTGCAATATCACCACAAAGAGAGAGTAGAATGCATGTCCAGCAGACAAAATAAAAATAAAACCAGCACAAATTAATAATGAACAGATAAAATTATTTCAAAACAACAGGATGTAAATCCTCACAAAGAGGATAAGTGCTTTTGGCTATGCCTTCATCAAATCCTGTTCAGACTAAAACACCTCCCTTTTTTATATTGTGACTAATCCAATCAAGTCATCTCCTGAGCTTCCTACTTTTCAATATAGGTTTTAAAGGCACCACTCCATTAAGGCCAGGGCTCCTGTCTGCCCATAAATCAGCTATCCAGCATGTTTCCAAGACTTCAGTTTTATTTGATAGATCCCCACCTCTTATATTATCTAGCACTCTTTACAAGGCTAGGAAGGAGAATTTATGTCCAGGATACTTTTGAATATGTTGTGATAAAGCATTAATCTGTACATTAAGTCTAATATCACTAAGATGGTACAGAAATTCGAGTGTTTTTATACCCCCTTCTCACCATGTGATTGAGACCTTATGCATGTCTGTGAGAATGAAGCAGCACAACTACGATATGGAGGCAACAATAACCATGGTTTCTATAACTTGGATTGAAATGAAAGGGATGCATTACAAGAGTTGTCACAGAACAGGGATTTAACCATCAAACCAGCTGATAAGGGAGGAACTATCGTGATAATGCAAACTATAGACTATCATGACAGAATGCTGAAAATGCTTTGTGATGAGACTACATACAAGAAGATACCTAAATGGGAAGTACAGATGACAATAAGGAAAGTTAATGACCCCTTGTATTACATGTTAATGATGAGAGGCATCACAGAAGCCCAATATGATTATTTGAGAGTTAACGATCCAGTAACTCTGGTTATTAGTGGACTACCCAATACACAAAAACAGAGATGATCCACCACTATGTTCGATAGTATCTGGTAGAGGCTGGGTCACCAAGTCAGCTTCCATTTTTGTGGAATTTCAATTGAAGAAGGATCTACCTGAGATGAAAACAGTTTTAAGAGATACGTCTCATATCCTGCACATATTACATGATTGTGTAATGAATTTGGATGGAAGAGAAAGCCTTATACTAGTAACAATGGGTGGAAAAAGTGTATTTACAGTGATTCCCAATGAATATGGGATAAGACCTATTCAGGAACTTCTGAGAAAACACATGGATTCTGATGGCCCTACTATCTCACAAATCTGCTCATTAATAAGAATTATACAGGAAAATAACATCTGCAGTGGTGGTGCTGCAGTAGCGTTGTCGCCTCACAGTAAGACACTGTCCGGTTCGATTTTCAGCTAGAGCATCTTCTGCGTGGAGACATGCGTGAATGGGCGTACCTTCGTTGAAGGTTGTGCATCAGGGCTGGTAACTCAGCACGTAAAAATCCACTACCAAACATTAGCGGACCGGAGTTCCGCTGTGTCGACCCCTAACCAGGATAAGCCGAAAGACACAACAACAACAACTTTAGAGCTTAAATTATCTCTACACAAAACAGCCACAGTTGAAAGGTTTTAAAATATTTAATAATGAATAAAAACACAAGACAATACTTCTTACTACACAGTGCTAGTCAAGAGTTCAGAAATTACAGAGAAATACTTACAATAACTCAGTAGTACAGTTCTGACATCACAGAAAACCAGTCTAATATTTCTAGTTTCTAGCTATTTCTAAGAGAAAACACAAGTCTAAGATAACTTACATATAGAACACAGGCAGAGTGCTGATGAGTTGGATGGTCAAGATAAAAATGCTTAATAATCTCTGATTCTCTCTGTTTTTAAAATCACATTCCTGGTTCACATTACATCATTCTTCACACTTCCCTGGATTCCCAGGCTAACAGAAACTACATTTACATTCTTAACATCTCCTTGTGTTATCTTGCAGCTGGTCAGGAAGCAGAGCAATAAAATACATTTGCATGTTTAAATCTAGCAATTTAACTCTTGGTTAAAACATTAGAAAGAATGTCTTCATCTAGACAGGCTGGAGCTGACTTTGGATCAAAGGGTCACAACATGCTTTTACTTGGTCAGTAGAGAGCACTGTTGTTACATTTTTTAACAGCAGTTTTTCCATTTAAGACATCAAGCCTGTGCCTTACATTAATATTTACAAATGATAGAATTATCTATAAAATTCTATCCGGCTAGGCTGGCAGCCTTCACACCCTGCTTTGCCCTTTGGCCTTTCTACTGCCCCAAGAGTGCTCACCAAATGCCTTGCTCCTGTGACTGCCTTTTGTAGACATCAAAGGATCCAAATATTTCCTTACTTGAATGACCTGTTGATTCAAGAGTCCTCTCCAGAGACCCTTTTGCAAAATCTTCATTTTGTCATATCCCTTCTTCAGGGCTTGGGGTTCATTATAAATTTCAAAAAGTCTTCTCTGGCTCCTTCTCAGGATCATGTTTTTCTGGGTTGCAGGATTCCGATGGTGCCAATGCTTGTTTCACTGCCCCCTCCAAAGACTTAATTCTCATGTCTTTCTTTCATACTCTTCTTCTGGCTTCTGTTACCACTAGGGTCTTTCTGAGAGTTCTGAACTTCCTGGCATCCACCATTCCAATCCTTTTTCTGTCCAAACTTCATATGAGAAAGTTTCAGTGGGTTCAGAAGTCAGTGTGCCTTCAAAATGCTTATCTTCTAGAATTTGTAGTTCCTCTTCTTCCTTGTCTCAGACAGGAACTTCTCTGGTAGATTCAGCATTTGTCTCTGAATCCAGGGATCCCTTTTCATCCCCCTCTTCCCTCTCAGGAATTGCTCACAGATGCCTTGGACATGGGATGGGAAGTGACTTTTGGCTCCTTAAAGGTACAGGGAGTGTGGTCGCCTCGTCAACAGAAGGAGCACATCAATATCAAAGAGATGAGAGCCTTTCTGCCTGGTCTTCAGGCTTTTCAGTCTTTCTTTTCTCCAGGGCCTCTCAAGGTATTCCCAGATAATACCACAATGATGTGGCATATGAACAAACATGGAGGAATGAGATCTTATCTTCTTTGCTGGTTGGCACTTCTGGTATGGGATCTTGCTATCAAGTGTCAAGTGACTCTTCAGGCAGTTTATATCCCTTCCAGTCAGAATATTGTGGCATACATTCTGAGCAGGTCCTTAACTCAGTCCCATGAATGGGTGCTTAACAGGGATGTGTTTCTGGACATTATTGACCAGTGGGTTAATCCTCAAGTGGATCTTTTTGCCTCCCCTCTGAACAGACAACATCCTCTGTTTTGTGCCAGAGTCCCAGGTCTTCTGGTATGGAAGGTGGATGCCCTCTCATTCTCTTGGAAGGGGATGTTTCTTTATGCATTCCCTACCCTTCCTCTCATTCTGAAAGTTCTGTTCAAAATTCAACAGGATGCTCCCAAAATCTTGTTGATGACTACCTTTTGGCCATGATAGCACTGGTTCCCTCTTCCTCTGCATCTAGCTAAGGGCAATCATCACAAGTTACCTCACAAGGTGGATCTAACCACACAAGACTAGGAATCTCTTACCCATCCTCACATGTCCACAATTCAACTGTCATTGAGGTGATAGGATTTTGATTCCTTATAGAAACCTTTTTTTTCCTGAGGACTTGCTGCAAATCCTGCAGGGGGCTAGGAAACCTATAACTAGGAAATCCTACTTATCCAAATGGAAGAGGTTTTCTTTTTGGTGTCTGCCTCATAACCTGGACCCACTTACTGTGGATGCTCCTTTGGTTCTCCCTTATTTTTGTGAGTTGCTCACTGCTGGTTTGGTCTATTCTTCTATTAAGGCCCACCTATTAGCTATCTCTATTGTCTAACTTTTCAACTCCTTTAGCTGTTAGATTTGAGGTAAAACAATTTCTTGAAGACATCCTTAATATTAGACCTACCAGGAAACCTGTTCCTCCTCCCTGAGATCTTAATTTTGTTTTGGAGAAGTTGACTCTGGCTCCTTTGAGCCAGCTTCTTCAGCTTCCTTGCAACATTGTTCCTGGAAGACTGTTCTTTTGTTAGCACTTACTTCTGCTAGATGGGTGTCTGAGTTGTATGCCCTTATGGCTTGTCCTCCTTTTTTGAATTTTCATGAGGACAGTGTCCTTGTGCACTAACCCTTTTATGCTGAAGGTGGTTAATGAGCTATCACTTAATCAGTCTATTAATCTGCCTACTTTTTTCCCCTCTCCGCAATCTGACAGTGACAGGATGTTGCATACTTTGGACATGCATAGGCAACTTAGAGTTTATTTAGATATGACCAAGGCTACTAGAAAATATGATCAGCTATATCTTTCTTTTCATCCTAGATCTTTGGGGCTTGCTATATCCAAGCAAACTATTTCTTCTTGGATTCCTAAGGCTATTTCCTTTTGTTATACCTTTCATGGCAAGAGCCTTCTTTTTTCAATTAAGGCAAATTCTATTAGAGCTGTGGCTTCTTCTGGTGTGTTTTTGAAAGGCTTAGATACTAATTCTAATCTTGAAGCAGCTACCGGGACTTCTGTGCATACCTTTTCCAGTGGCAGATCTACTATGAAATTAATGAAGCTTAAGCTTCAGGGTCCCTAATCGTGTAGGCCCCCTGAAGCAACTTTTTTTAATGAGTGAATTTTTCAACAAAATCAATGGAGTTTTTTAAGTGTTTGTTATTAAAATAAGGCTATTTTAGTGATAGACTCCTAAGCCAATGAGTTTAAGTACTTAATGTTGACCTTAGAAATTCTAAGTTAGAATATGCTCTAGTACTCATTTTATATGTCCTCAAAATGCCCCTGTAATTTGTCAAATTTCAGAATTTGTTGGGGGGCAGGCAGTGTCCAAACCCACAGCTGTATGGGCTCGTTGAGCTTGCCAGAATCTACATTTTGGCAGTTGGCTCCTTGAATCTTTTGTTGGTGCATGGTTTAATAGTTCTACAGCTCAGCCTCAGCCCTTAGGCTAGATCCAGTCAGAATCATAAAAAGATATTTAAATTCTGAATATTTGCCTTACTTGTGCATTTTAACAACAAAACTCAGATTTCACCTCTTTATCTAATGAGATCCTTCTGATAACCATCTTCTGACTTCCTCTCTAGTAGAAAATGAACTAATACCTTTTTTCCGCACATTGATGTTGGGTGGTGTGATTTTCTTTCCTCCAAATTTTGTTTTTCTTTGTTTTTGGTACGTTTTCAATTGTATTTTTGTTAGTGTTTAGTGTTAAAGACGTATAGGTCAAGGTGTGCTTCTAAGCTTGGTCCATAGTTAGTACGGAAGCATGATATTTCTGCTGTTTTGTTAATCCGCAACTAGTGCTCCACTTACTTCCCATATTTACTGTGATATTTCTGTTTTCTAGCATGAGATTTTTATATTTTGCTTATTCAGTTGAGTTTTTTGGAAGTGGCAGACCTGGCCTATTTCTTGTTTACTATATTTCTAGTGGTAGAATTCTTTGTAGACAGTTCAGCACAAGTATTCACGTGGGTCATGTCGAGGGTAATGCCTCTACAACAGTTTACCCCAGTCATTTTTCCCTGTGGCATATTCAGTCCTCCCCCTCCATCTATTGAGTTTTTATATAACTATTGTTTTGCTTGTACAACATTTTTTCTATTCAATATTTATTTTGCATTATATGATTGTTTTGGGACATTTTTTTGGGACAGTACTGTTTGAATAAAATATATATTCAATAAGAATAAAGCAAAATGAACTAATAACAACTTTAGGGCTATAATTGTATTATTTTTATGTATTAGTCAATGCTTTGGGTATATTTTACATTTCACTGATCCGTCATTATAATATTACTCTATATCTATATGAGTGTTTGCATAGTATTACCATATTATTATTTTATTATTATTATTATTATTTTACAGTATATACAGTATGTTACTGTTCATTGCAATAGTAACTTATTTTTGGCAATGTCATAGTTTACATTTGTAAAATCAAATGCGAGTTGAGCACCAGTATCGTATATTTTACTTTTTAAGGGAATACTTTGTCCACATTCTGCCATAACTCTAACCACCTACTCAAACTTAACCTAACCTAACATTGCAAAATGTAGACATAGTTGTCCCTTCACAAGTAAAATATACAGTGAAGATTTGGTCAGGTTGAGTTGCCCTATTGTTGCTGGTTGTGAAGAGGTTCCATAACAGTTCAAGCTTCAGGGTCCCCAAAATGTAGGTCTGCCAGTCACCAAGCACTGCAAGTTGGATATCTCTAGAGCTATGGCTGGTTTTGCTAGTTCAGTTCTTCATGTTTTTAGGGGACTCTTCTACCTCTTCCTCCTCCCAAGTTTCCTCTTGAGCTTTGACACTTTCCCATATAGTTAAGAATACTGCAGCAGTGAATGTAAGGACATAGTACAGTTGTGTAAAATCTTACCATAATGGTAGATGTTCTTGCCTTCACTGCTGCAGTATTCACTCCCTCCCCCCATCCCCCTAGTTCTTTGCCTTCCTGGATATACATGTTACCTCTTGGGTTCCTTGCACTGGTGTTCCTCTTGGGGCAATCATTTCTGTTTTTGGTAAGCCTTAACGTCACCTTTATGTCCTACATTATGCAGGCAGCTTATGGTGATGTTCAGCATATCTTTTAAATTCAGAAGTCTTTAGAAGACTGGACGGATGTCAGGCTTCTGCGGCAGGGAGTCCCATATACTTAAGAAACCTGCAGCAGTGAAGGCAAGGACATCTAGTGTTATGGTAAGGTTTTGCACAAGTATACATTTACAACATTGCTGTGTCTGCTTGCTTTTTACTGTCAGCATGAATCCACATTTTTAATTAGTGTGCTTCCTTTAATTTTCATCAGTGACCATCTCTGTTGCAGCATTTTAAGGTATGTTTGAATGACAGGCTTGAAAATGTAGATGAGTTAATTGTTCGTCTCAAAGTAACAACTGTAGTTCAGTGTTCAAGTGTGAAGAATCTGAACCCTGTGATTTATAGGTGTTACTTGGGCTGATATCGTTTGTGTTTCATTCACAGTTTTAAATATAGTAGCTAGAATTAAATACTTTGATGTTAATCTTCTTTTCCCAGCTCCAGAAGAAACATGCACTTTTACAGTAATTTCAGTGTAGAAAAAATTAAAAATCAAATAGTGACAAAGTAAGAAGAGTTAGACTAATATATATGCTTACTTTCTTTATGGCACTGAGTTTTATTAAAGGAAAAGACATTTGCATCTGAAAAATATGCTTAAAAGCCCCGCCTTTGATCAGACTCCAGGTTACACTATTTATCTGAGGTGTGATGATGGCAACCTGTAACTGATAAGGTAGATTTAAATGCCATTGTTTTCTTAATGGCTCTGTTGTTGGGACAAGTAACATAACTTAATTACTGTGCCACTCTTAGTAGCTGTTATGATGTAACACGAGACAAATGTAGGATAGAAAGGCAAACAGAATTATTCAATGATGTTTTTCTTTATATTAAATGTTTAGTGTTGGATTACAGGGAAGGAAAAACACTTTTTGGAAAGAAAAAAATTTGAATTTTGGGCAGAGTTCTCTTTAAAAAGTCATTAGTCTGTCTTTGCAGGACCAGTGTGCACTTGTGTAAAGCAAATATGAATACTTTACCGTGGCCATTTTTATAGCAATCAGATGTGATGTATATACATAGTGAATAAAGTGGCCGTAATTGCTGAGTACGTATATTAGTGGATTAAAATGATAGCAGCCAGAGTAGCCTTTTATTATAGAAATGTTCAGAAATGGGTACTTTTGTTGTTATTAGTTCATACATTTTGTTCCACTGCTTACTAGAAAATATTCAAAACTGCACATTTAAAACACACTCTAACAAATGTTGCTGTATTAAACAAGAAATATAATTTAAAGCAATCAGGTGAATGAACCAGCACATGCATTTATGCATAGTCACAAAATTATTTGCCCGGAGCTTATGGCTTGAAAACAGCCTGGGGCCAAGGTACACTTAATCTGCCACTGGCCAGATGAATTTTCAATGAATGTGAGTTACAAGGCAAGAGAAGTGTACTTGCGCTCATAAGTATTTTGTTTAGCAGATGGCCATAAGTGCTTCTGCTATGAAATTTGAAATAAATGTTTTAAATTAAATCCAAATATATGAAATCGCTGCAAAAGTCAAGAAGAAAATAATATGCACATTAACAAATATGAACAGTGTTTATGGTGTTTATGCTAACTGGCGAGAGAGAGACACACAAGTAATGGGACACCGGAATGGCTGCGTGGGGAAGGGGGTCCCTGGTCCATTATCCTTCCTAGGGCCCCATCTGACCATGATGCAGTTCTGCTTGTGCACTAGTTGTGGTATAGGTTTCCCATTCTCTAGCTGGATAGTTTAGATTAGCCATGACAATGGTATTAGGTTTAATATTGAGTGACTCTAGTTCTTGCAGATAGGCTTTGTGGCTTTCTTGGGTCATACATGGAGTTCTATAGCTAGCTAATGTATCATACAAGACCTTTCTGATGGTGATGTACACAGGAAGCAGCTCTAGGACATCATGTTGCTTAACCAGGCCTGATATGAATCTCTTCTGAATGAAGACAGAGACACCATCACTTTTTTCTCTCCTGCATAATAACTGGTCTAAATGCATGGAATGCATTATAGTCCTACCCAGCTGCATTACTCTGCACCATTTTAAACATTGTGTGAGTCACTACTAATATATCTAATTCCCAAAAGGTGAGGAGGGCTTGTAGACAGTTTTTTTGTTTAAGTTGCTAGCAGTGATCAGTAGCATCTTCATAATTTCCTTTGGTTGTGTCATTATATTGGTAGGTATATCTAATTGATACTGTGGGCGTGGATAATGTCTTTGCCAATATTCGAAAGCCTAGAAAAGAGAGGTGCAGACCATTCCTGGTAAAGTATTGTGGACTGTCAATTGTGCCCTTCCAGGTTGACAAATATCGGGCCCTCTTTGAATGATACCAAAAACGAAGCCAATTATTGAAGTCAAATATTTTTTTTGCTTAGTTTGTGACATCAGCCTTGGAGAAGGTAGAATGCTGCTTAATGCTCCACTAATATCTGCCTAAAACACAATCTGAGAGCTGCATCATCTCTCTGTGTCTCTGTCTTCATTTAGTCCAAGAAGGTACATGTCAAGTCATTGATATCCACATGTACTATGACAGTCATAATGGCACTTGTTACACTCAATGACTTGAGTGCATGTGTGATTTTATGGATCCTGGCACCAGACAGACAACTTTTACTCTTTCCTTGCTCAGCCTGGTAAGAGGTATGTTTTACAATGGAGCCACCTAGAGCTGGAAGGACTGTTTACTAGATACCTGCCTTATGGTCCATGACTCTGGGAATCCTTGTGTTATATGACGTGATAGGATTAACAAGCAGACAGTGTTATGTTTTACCTTTGAGGTAATCTTTAGAACCTCACCTTGTGAAGGATTGTGTGTAATATGATGTTTGTGGTTAAGTTGTGGTGTGTGATTTGTGGTGAGGTGTGGTGTATGGTACACAGCTGATGATCATGATATATGAGTTATCGTTGTATGAGATTTTGGCCTTCAGTGTCATTATATATGTAATGGATGATCATCAGAAAGCATAACACAGTTCTCACTTGTCTCAGGTTATCCATCTCAATCTGGCTGATAACAGAAGTTGTGGAGAAGTACTGGTCCATGGTTTAGACAGCAATGATTTAGAGGACAGAAGGACTATCACTGCTTTGAGTTTGGATGCAAAGGTTAAAGTAAATGTATTAATGAGCAGAGAAGATGGTACCTAATGTCTTAACCTGGGTTGTACAGATACAGATTTACCAGACAGGCTTTATTGCTGCTCACGGTATAAATTACTTCATTTGGCATAGGTTACTGAAGCCTCAAGTTTAGATGGCTAACATTGCATAGATTTAGAAAGACTTCCTATAGAAAAAAAAGGCTTTAACGCAACCATTCCATGACATTGCAAGTCCAACAGCAGCAGTGCACTGAGCACAGCTCAGTACAGCTTTTTTTCCCTCCCAGTCTCCTATAAGACTTCAGCTACCCCTCCATTAACTGGGAAACTTATACATCATCAAACGTTATGCTCAGAAATGTCTGGACATTATTAATACAAACTCTCTGAAGCACTTAGTTCACACCCCAACCAGGAGTGATTCAATCATGGACTTGGTCTTTACCGGTATGAAGCAGCATTGTTCCTACCAGCTGTAACTTTCTCCTTGGTCAAATCAGATCCCAAACCAATCCTTTTCACCTTAAGACTGAAGCTAAAAGCATCTTCCAGTGCCTCAGTGTTCAGCAATTATGCCAAGACTAAGCTACCACAACTGAACAATGACCTGGGTAAATTCAAAAGTCCCTTCCAGCTTTATGACCCCACTGCTTATGTAGAATCCTTAACAGCCAAATGTATGTAAATAACTGGATATATGCATATGTCCTCCTCAGAGGTAAATGCAATACTAAATTTAAAAATAACCCCCGATGGTGGAAACCTAATATAAACAGGCTCTATAATAAAAGTAAAAAAACAATCTAATTGGATTGAAAAATAAATGTAACTCCCAAGATGCCAATAACTCTCTTGCCTAACTTAACAAGGAACTCTGGAACCTGATCAAATCAATCAAAGCCAGATATGAGATAAAAATAACCACCCAGGCAAAGGACGCCCTTAACTATGTTACAATTCTCAGAGACAATACCCAGCACTGTGAAGTGCTAATAGTAAAGGATACCACATGCTTGGACCTAGAGAACAAAGCCAATCTACTAGTGGATAAAGTTACTTTAAACATCAAACTTCACCTCCCCTCCTATATGCCCAGATCACATACCTGTATCTGAACCCCCCCCTCCAGATCTCCAAAGAAACAAGTCCTCAAGGTACTATTCAAGTTCAAGAATACTACTTGTATGGGTCAAGATAATATACTGGTCTGCTTACTGGTCAGCCCGAGGCATGACTTATCAGACGTCATGCAGAGGTTATTCAGTATCAGCCTGCAAACAGGGAGGATAGCAGCAATCATCTCCTTGCACAAATGTGTGGTGTCAGTTGAACTGAGTAATTATAGACCCACATGCCCAACCAGCCTCATCTATAAAGGTACGCGAAGGTGAATTATGGAATTAATAAATAAAGACATAATTAACCCATAAACTATTGACTCAAGCCCGTTTGAATTCATTCGTCAAGGGCAGATCCTGGTTGACTTCTTTAAGAAGGTTACTGAAGCAATGGGTGACTGCAAATCAGTACACACTGCATATCTAGACCTCACAAAGGCATTCAACACCATCTGGCACTCAGGTGTTGAAGATACACTCTCCCATCTAAATGTAAGTCCCTATGTAACTCAATAAATAGTAAACTGGCTCACAAAAAGATCCCAGGAAATTAGGGTGAGGCTGCTCTATCTCTTCCAAAGCAAATGCTAAGGGATTGTGGCAGACCAATTCTGTAGATAAGTGTAAACTTGTTGCCATCATAAACTCCCCAGAGGACACCAAAATCCTCTAAGAGTGCCTTTCCTAAACAAATAGCTGGAGTCAAAACCATGGACTAAAGCTGTATGCCAAGAAATTACCAATCACAAACTTCCCTTGTGACTGTCACATTGACAGCACACCCCTGAAAGTTGATCCTGCAGTTTGGGGATTTGTGAACCTATGTTGACAGCAAACTGTCTTTTGATCATCATGCATCTATAGTTTACATCTAAAGGTCTGGTGTCCAGAGATATAATCATTCCACTGTACTTAGCTCTCAGCAGGTCATTCATTGAATATAATGCCCATCTTTTTTGCAACATAAATAGAAAATGTTGGAGGAATAGGTATGTATCACAGCGAATACCTCCTTTACGGAAATGTCTTCTACTCCCCATAAAGCAAAGTACTTCTCTTTCTCTGTACAAATAGAATATGAATGGATGGGAAATGACAAATTTACCCCTGGTTTAGCCCATGTGTCTGTCATGGCTAGAGGCAACACAAGTAAATGTCCCAACATGACCTTGTTCTGCCCACCTCTGGGTTGTTAGTATGCCAAGTGTAAGGACTAAAAAGTACCATAAGAATGTAAGGCCAGGCGTCTTATTATCCTAACAAATCAATATTAAGTACTTATGAACCTATTTGGTAAAAAATTACTAGCATTAATTCATGCATCCATTGTTGTATTTTTATATATATGTGCATATATGAATATATGTTGATTTACCAAAATGCTCAAGCACTGAAACACAGGTGATCAATGCAGGCATTTTGAAAATCACCATAATAAAAAAATCCAAAAGTCTAAGACAGAAGATCATACTACCTTCTTAATGTGTGCTAACCTTAACCCTACACCTTATGTCTTAGAAAAAATATTTCCTCAACATTACCACTACACAAAATACTTGGACATCTATCACATACAGCAACACACATGCAAAAGGTTAAATCTATTCCCTTACTTATCCCTTATTCTAACTCAAAACCACTCTCACAAACACTCCCATCCTAATGCCAAAACTTTCAGTATATCTAGAATTTTTGGCATTAGTATCCCAAATCTACAATACACACACACACACACACACACACACACACACACACACACACACACACACACACACACACACACACTGTATATACATATATATATATATATATATATATATATATATATATATATATATATATACACACACTGTGTATATATATCTATATATATATATCTATATATATATATATATATATATATATATACACACTGTGTATATATATATATATATATATATATATATATAAATATATATATATATGGGTCTACTTCAGAATGGCGACTGTTCAGAATGCCGACGTTCATATGACCGACACCATATGATTGACATTCCGAAAGACCGACTTTGTCAGCCTTTCAAACGTTCGCTCATATGGTGTCGGCCATATGATACACACACACACACACACACACACACACACACACACATACATATATGTATATATATATATATATATATATATATATATATATATATATATGTGTGTGTGTGTGTGTGTGTGTGTTGTAATAATCAGATATAGCAAACAAAATAATTTTTCAATAAGCATGAATTGAAATGAAGCAACAGGTATAACTTAAAACATTTATAATGTAAAACAATTTATCATGTGTAGTATTTCTTTAGCACATGCAGCTGTACTTCAGTTTGAATAACTGGACAAGTGCTACTAAACTCTTAAGCAGCTTGTACTTGATTTTAGACTTTCAAAACAAGAGATTTAAAAGGTCACACAGGCAAATAATACAGTAAATACTGTGCGAAAATCCCACCTTAAACCAGCTGTAATAGATGCCCATGGGGTATATGCAATGGCCCCTTGAGGACAGAAGCCATGTATTTGAAACACTTCATATCCTTAAGGGGTCATCTGCATATTTTATTTTATTTACATTTGTTTACTGGGATAGTCCGTCTGGGTATAAGCCTGTTTTCAGCAGGGTCCCAGGGAGAAAAGCTCCATAAATACACTGTACATTAATATACAGAAAAAGATACATTAATAAAATAAGAGAAATACAAATATACATTGACTTTGAAAACATAACATTAAGATAATAGAATAGTATCATAAGCATTGTTTACAGAGTTTAAAAGTTTTTTTTTCTTTTAAGGTATATAAAGATATATTAATCAGGTTAGTATAGACAGAGAAAGAGAAAGAGGAAAACAGAAGAGGATGAAAAAGAATTCTGATAAAGTTAGTAACAGGTCATAAAAGGCTACTGATCTGGGGGGGATAATTAACCTGGACTGATACAAGAACAAATCCATCTACTGTATAAGTGGTCTTTTAACTGTTTCTTGAATTGAATTGGGTTAGTAGTGTTTAAAATATGTTGAGGAATTGTGTTCCCGGTTTTGTAAATATGATGGGAGTAAAGGGAAATCTCCAGCCTTGTTATTACTTTTAGAGACTTGTAGAAGGGTTTTGTATGTAGAATGAAGTTGTTGAGTATTAACATATGGTTGGAGTAATTGTTGCGGTTGGGGTTCTGTCAGGCCGATAAACTAAGTGGTGGGTGATAATAAGTTGGGTATAGATAAGATATTGAGGGAGTTCTAGCCATTTTAATTGACGTAGGGAGGAGCAATGATGTGACCTATGTGGGGAATTTGTAGCAAACTTGGCAATTTTGTTATAGCGGGATTCAAGTTTGGAAAGTTCAGTTTTGCTAAGTAAGGTAAGTATGGGGGAGGCGTAAAGTAGAGTGGATAGGAGCTGAGTTCTAGCTATGTCTAATCTGGCTTGGTTTGTCAGAAGTGGCTTAATGTGGTACATAGAGAGCCAAGTTTGATGTGAGTTTGTTTTAATGAATTCAGATAGATGAATATCAAATTTTAGTTTGTTGTCAATAGTTCCACCTAGCAGTTTGGTTTAGGAGGAAGCAGTAGTAATTGTGTTGTTTGAGGAATATATATGAAAAGAGGCTGGGGGTATGGTAGATTTGGTTGGGAGAAATAGCATAAGCCTAGTTTTGTTTGGGTTTAGTATAAGGTTAGCTTTGTTTAGCCAATGTTCAACTTCCAATTAAGATTGTTGTGTAATGTCCTGTAGTTGTGTGAGACAGGATGCATTACATAAGATGGTAGAGTCATCTGCATATTGGATAACTGAGGCAAGTGGAGTGGATTTATACAATTGGTTAGTGAATATATTAAAAAGCAGGGGGCCAAGTACAGAACCTTGTGAGACTCCAATGTTAACAGGGAGTAAAGATGATAGCTTCTGATTCCACTGAACAGCTTGTTGTCGCCTGGTTAGATAGCTATGGAACCTTGGTAGGGGGGAGTGACTAAGGTTTAGGGTGGCCAGTTCTGACAGTATATTTTGGTGTGAAACAGTATCAAAGGCCTTAGAAAGGTCTAGAATGATGGCAGAGACAAGTCTGTTTTGGTTTCTGTGGTGGTTTAAGATGTTGGTAACGCTGAGGAGGGTGGTTGTGGTGCTATGATGGGGGTGAAAACCATGTTATGCATGTGAGAGAAGGTTGTTGGATAGTAGATGATTTAAAAGTTGGGTATAGATACATTTTTCAATATTTTAGAGAAGGGAGAAAGGATGGTGATGGTCTGTAGTTGTAAGTTCTGTGGATTTACCACCTTTATGCAGAGGAGTGATATAAGAGATTTTCCAGAGTACAGGGACATAGTTTTCGTTGATAGAGTGGTTGATGAGGATGGATATAGTGTATGCAATGGCATCTGCAGCAATTTTTAGGAATTCTGAAGGGAGATTGTCTGCAGTCTGCTGCTAGGCTAGTAGATTTGAGTGTTTTAAGGAGTTTTGTTATAGTGTGAGTTGGAACAGTTGTAAAGGAGAAGGTATTTTCAGTATAACTATTGATGGTTGGGATTTCAAAAGAGGTATTATTGTTACATTTGATGAGAGAATGTATTGAGTTTATGATGAACAAATTAAAGTGTGTTGCAATACTATCCTTTGAGGGAAATGTAGTTAGTGTAGGGGTAGTAGTAGTGTTGCCAGGTTGCCATAGTTTTCACACCTTTTGGCCACCTAACCTAGACCGAAACACTAAAGGTGGAGGCGTGTCCATATACATTAAGGATATCCACACCTCCAAGCTAGTTGCTTAGCATAATGCATCCAAGATTATCCAAGTTCAACTAACTCTGGGCAAGACCGCAATCCAGACTGTAGCTTGCTACAGACCCCCCACCATGCCCCCGGATTCCCACTCCTCTTTTTTTGATACACTGGAAAATATTAGGGTACAACCCAACACCCTAATAATGGGTGATTTCAACTACCCCATCATTAACTGGGAAAACTACTCATGTACCAACTCTTTTGCTCAATGTTTTTTGGAATTCATCAATTCCAACGCCTTGGATCAACTTATCCACACTCCCACCAGAGGCAGCAATATCCTAGACCTGGTCATCATGAACATGGGTGACCAGTGTTCCACACCAGAGGTCAATTCCTCGTTGGTCAGATCCGACCACAAGCTAATCACCCTAGACATCCACATCCTGCCCCCACCCCCCATTAGGGAAACAACCTTAAAATATTTCTCCAAAACCAACTTCACGCTTCTTAAGACAGACGTGGCAAACTTCATGACACCCATGCAGATGGAGAATAGAGGTACGGCTGCTGAATCCTAAACAAATGCACTTTATAAGCACTTACACGAGTGCATGGATCATGCTATCCCTAACAGAACCAAGATGCTATCCTCCAAAAAAAGGAAGCCAATCTGGTGGTCTTCTGCCATAAACAAACTCTACAACAGAAGAAAGAAACTGTTGCAAAAAAGAGTAATATCCCATGATTGGAGGAACTCCCTGGTCAGTCTCAGTAAGAAGCTGAGATCCCTCATAAAATCCTCCAAAGCTAGTTATGAAAACAAAATCACCAATGATTCTAAAGACAACCACAAAGCATTCTATAGCTATGTCAAGAATCTCAATGGCAACACTCAGATCTGCTCTGAGTTACAGCACAATGGCACTAAATATACAGAACCAACTGATATTGCCAACATCCTGGCAGATAGGTTCAGTGCTAACTTTACCCCATCTCACCCCCTAAAGGGCCCATCTCTATACCGGAAGAATGTAAAGTTCCTGTAATCACGGCTGCACAGGTTAAAACCTCACTCTCCAAAGCCAAGAACACAGCATCCATGGGACCTGACAACATCCCAGGCTGCCTTCTACATGAACTACAGAATGAACTGGCACCCCACCTAAGTACCATGTTCAGTCATAGTCTCACCTCAGGCTTTGTGCCCATTGAATGGTGCACCGCAATGGTTATCCCACTCCACAAAGGGGGAGCCATGACAGACCCCAGGAACTACCACCCCATTAGCTTGATGAGCCTGGTCTGCAAGGCCATGGAACGTATCATCATGGAACTCATAAACAAAGACATTGGAGATCTCCAAACTCTGGACCCTACCCAGTACGGATTTGTAAAGGGAAGATCATGTCTCCTAAACCTGATAGACTTCTTTGAAGCAGTCACCAATGCCATAGATAAGGGTACGATGGTTCACACAGCCTATCTAGATCTTGCTAAGGCATTCGACACCAGCCCCCACTCTGGAATTATTGATAAACTCACTAAACTAGTTATAAATCCCTATGTCATAAGATGGGTTGTCAACTGACTTACTGACAAAACCCACACTGTGAAAGTAACAGACTCCAAATCAGACTTCAGACCAGTGACAAGTGGAGTACCACAGGGTTCAGTCCTGGGTCCTCTCCCGTTTGGTATCTACTTCTCTGAAGTACAGGCTAACACAGAAGGTCTTTGGTTAACTAAGTTTGCAGATGACTGCAAACTAGGAGCCATAATCGAAACTCCTAATGATGTGGACATCCTACAAAAGGGCCTTGCTGAGACATATGCCTGGTGTTAAAGCCATGGCCTCAAGCTCAATGCCAAAAAGTGCATTGTCATCCCCTTTGGTAAAAACTCTGTACCCATGAACTACCACATAGGCGGTAGTCTACTTAACACCGAAAGTGTGATAAGAGACCTTGGGACACAGGTGGATAGTAGTATCTCCTTTGATAATCACATCGCCACAGTGGTCAGGAAATCCTTCTACATGGCACACCTCATCACAAAAATTTTCTCATCCAGAAAAAAAGAGGTCATTGTTCCTTTCTACTCATCACTCATTAGACCCATTATAGAGTACAATGCCCCTTTTGGTATGTACCTCACAAGACATCTACAACAACTGGAAAGGCTGCAGAAATACCTCACAAAGAGAATTACTGGCCTCAAACAGATGCCCTATGCAAACCATCTCAAAAAGCTCCAGCTTTACTCCGTCACATATCGCCTACTCAGAGGCGATCTCTGCCTAACATACAAAGCTATGTCAAACCCAGAGCTGTTGGACATGCTCCACTTAAAGAAATCCTAACCCCTCTGAGCTACATGCTCTATGGACCTAAACCTTGTCACCACAATAAACAGAACATGATGGAGGGATAGATTCCTGTCCCAGAGACTACCCGTACCCTGGAACAGACTACCTATCTATGTCAAACAGAGCTCCTCATTAGCGCTCTTCAAGAAAAATCTTGATGATTGGATGGGAAATAGGAAATTCATCTCGGGGATCGCTTCTGTAGCTCTGCTTGACAGGGGCACAGGAAAATTATTTTCTTGGGTGGTGAAAGCCAGGGTACCTTTTTGGCTAGGCTTGTATAGGCCCTAGGGCCAATAGCCTAGTAACTACCTATGAACCTATGACAGAGTGGTTGATGAGGATGGCTTCAGGGTTTGCAATGGCATCTGCAGCAATTTTTAGGAATTCTGAAGGGAGATTGTCTGCAGTCTGCAGCTAGGCTAGTAGGTTTGAGTGTTTTAAGGAGTTTTTTAATAGTGAAAGTTGGAACAGTTGTAAAGGAGAAGGTATTTTCAGTATAACTATTGATGGCTGGGATTTTGAAAGAGGTATTGTTACATTTGATGAGAGAATGTATTGAATTTATGAAGAACAAATTAAACTGTGCTGCAATACTATCCTTTGAGGGAAATGTAGTTAGTGTAGGGGTAGTAGTGTTGCCAGGTTGCAGGAGTTTCTTAATAAAGGACCAACATTTTGGGGGGTCGTTTTGTTGTTTTTTTGTATATCTTATGGCTTCCATTACAGGAGGTTTAAGGTATCACACAGTAAAAACTATATCTTGCCTGGATTTTTCTTGCAGTTTTTACTAATTTCAGACTTTAGTAGAACCAACAGTTAAATATACAGTCTCTCTCTGTTTTCACAGCTCACACTAATTGGCTTATACAAGGCTGTGATTCTCTATCACAGTCACACAAATATGCAGGATTGCAAGTCTTTTCACACTGGTAAGCAGATCAGAATGCACATTAAAATAAATCAACATGTCCCTTTCACCAAGGCTCACCCTAGCAAGCTGTAATGGAAAGAATATACAGAAAGTAAATTAAAATACAGTCTCTCTCACCAGGCCCACCACTGGTGACCGGTAACCATGTTTTACTGGGAGAAAATCAGACTGGCATATGGTCCTTTATGTCAGTTCTCCCACTGGGGAATAGTGCTGTTTTTTTATGTCATATGTATTCCATACAGTTCTTAACAGTCAAACTCTTAGGTGTAGCAATCTGGTAAACCGTGCTATATGTTAAGGGCAACTTCAAGTCTTGGGGGGGGGGGGCTTTAATATACTACCTCTATACACTACCTCTATATAACAAATTAAATAATTAAAAATAGTCTCTGGTAGATAACAGTCAAGGCAACCCCACTTTTCTGATGCAAAGGATTTAAATACATCTATGAATGAACAAATAATGCCTCTGGTTGACCACTCCTTCCAGGAATGTACAGCTCAGCAGTACAATTAACAGGGCTTTCACTGGCAGTTATGTGCATCAAAGTGAAGACTTTCAATCTTAGAGCCACTTTTTCTGCCTTTGAAGCATCTTTCTCTTTCTTTTCAGGAAAACCCTGAAAACTCCTCTAGAACTGGGACCACCGGTACCCCATTGACCTCCACTGACTTCCACTTATTCCTGCTTCATTGTCACTGAACCCACATTAAAGAGGTGTTTAATTCAATGTACCATTAATTTATCTGAACTGCAGGTAAACTCCTAAAAAGATCTAATCCCAAATTCTGCTGCAGAAGGTACAAACCTTCAGATATTCTGCCTAGCCTAAATCCTTAGTGTGCTTAGTGGTCCTACCCAGGCCTAACCATGCCGATTTGTGCCAACTGCTGGGCACTCCTAGTGATGCTATTGGGCTGTGTTATGTACAGTCAGGTATTCACTTTTGGCACTACTGGCGACAAGAAGCGATTGGGATTCTATGTTGACTCAGCAGACAAAATATGCTACACCCCCCCCCACACACACATATACACACACAAACACCCCCCACACCCCCACCCAAAATATATGTATATCACTATATATAAATATATCTAGATCTTAATATCTGTCCATCCATCCATCCATCTGTCTGTCTATGTAGTTACCTTCAGTTTGGTAGTGGATTACTTTTATCAAATGCAGATTTTGCTGCACAAAATGTTGGTTAGATTCATCAAATTATGTTATAGTCCACTTCTGTTTTGTCTGCTACAGCATATGTCTTGGTGTTTTATTTAGCATTCATTTTATTTTATTTGAAATTTGCTAACATGGTTGGAGGTCTGGTACAAAACCTTTTTCAGCTCCAACTTTGGGCCATAAGGCAGCACAAATAAACAAGAAACAAATGATCTGTAATTATACATACACAAAGCTGAGTACTACACATAGCTAAGCATGAACGACATGTGCTAAATGAGGGCTGAATTCATGAATGCCTACACTAAGTGCACGAGATCTGTATTGAAGAACATCTCTGTGTCATTTTTTATGCTGTCTATTCACTCAGAAAGATTGTACTAAGTGTATACACAGTCTACACATTGTGGTAAACTTTATGAATCCCTCTCAGTATTTAAGGATGCAAGAAACTCGGTAGGAAAACTAAAATTAGGAGGAAGAAGTGGGAGTTATTCCTGTGTTGTCTGCTCACTCAGAATGGTGTACACTTAGTGTAGGGATTCATGAATCCAGCCCAAGGTTAAAAAGTAGATAGTTGGAGTCAGCCTTTGACTTTAAAACTGGAACTTTTATATTAATTTTAAAGGTGATCCGGTGATCCTTTAGTTGTTTATTAAATTTAGAGAGAATTTGCAAGGCACTGATCTTACCTGGAAAGCTAATTACAAGCAACTGGTGTGAGCTTGAAGAAAGATTTTTCACAGATAGCAATGGAGAAATAAGGTCTGTTTAGATTAATTCCTGTACTTCTACATAAGGCATAAAAAAATTCATGCAGTGTTAAACTATTGTTTAAAGGTGGGCAGTATCTATCACAGAAGCATAGGAACATAATAAACAAGTGATTACAGAGACCATAAGACACCCAGGTATGTATACCTTTAAGCAGACAAACTTACAAATTCTTGCGACCCATTTCAAGCACTTAATAGTGCTTAGCTCCCAGATCAAGCAAGGACATAGATAAAAGCCCTGGTGCAAATAGATGTGTACCCATCCAGTCATCACGAGCAGTAAAGGTAGCACCTTGCTTGACCTGTAATGGTAACTTATTCCATAGGCTGGGAATACATTAGGTTAGGAACAGGTCTCTCAAGGGAGCCTTGTTTATTTGTTGGTGTAGATTTAGGTCCTTATTGCAAGCATTTGCAGAGCCACTGGTTTTACAAAGAAATATGAGGTCAGATTGGACTGGGTCTTTCATGGCTCAAAAAGTGAAACAGAAGTCACTTCTCAACAATCTGTAGGCAACTGCGTAGGGTAGTTGAAGGATTTAAGACCTTTAATTTTTTTTTTTTGTTTAGAACTATTTGGGCCTTTTCAGTTGAGCGATATCCTTGGATATGTATATAACAAAGTAAGCATTGAATTCAATGATGGGTCTGAAAAGGTAAGAGTATAGTGGTAGGATGACTTCTTTGGATCTTGGAAGATATTCCCTTAGAAATCAGATAGAAGGATTTCTTGATTGTAGTAGAAACATGATGATCAAATGAGAGACAGAGAGTTATCCACATAAGAACTTAACACTCTTATGACCTCATCTGCCTGAAGAGGAGAACCATTTATAACATATCAGGTGGGAGCAACTTTCCTGCCAAGTGCTACTATGTTGCACTTTTTGTTTTCATTTAGTTTGGGACCAGTTTTGATACTCAATCAAAGCTCTGCAAGTATGGATAAGGTGTACGGCCCAAATAAATCCACAAACAAAAACAAAAGGCCACCACACATTTGTCAGCACAAATACCTTTAATCACTAGATGAACATATCCTCAATGGGAGTAAAATTAGCATACCAGTTTCGGCTAGAAAGCCTTCCACGGTGCAATATTGACAATTAACCATACCCACTCCTTATATAACAACCATACAATGTTCATTGGTTAATTACAAATGCTCATTAACTCCTGGAGAAAAAATTGTGCCTAATAAAATAATCCATTTCCTCTCTTTTCTATTTAATATAGTATGCCAACCTATCTTATCTATAGATTTAAACATAATTCTATCTGTAATAACAAATCTGAACCTAGCTGTGGGGTGCTTAATTTTATGTTCATATAGGGCATTGGACTGATGGCCACATTTAACATCACTAAGATGCTCAGAAATACATAGTTTTAGTGAACGGGAAGTTTGTCCTACATAAAAAGTAGGACATGTGCACAAAACCAAATAAATGACCCAGTCCAATTGACAATCCCCATTAACATATATATCAAAGACCCATGACGCATTATAAGTGGAAAACTGTGTCGTTTTTGAAACATATTGACAAAAACTACAAAGATTGCAAGGTCGACAGCCCTTTAACACCTTCCCTTGTAGTGTTTGTTGCAACCCTACAATCCTATTGTCTATTTTCTTATGATGGTTTAGCCTATTTCCTAGTGTCATACCTTTTCTATAGGAAAAGCAGCACCTCAAGGGTACTAATTCTCTCAGAGTGTCATCAGACAACAATGCACCCCAGTGTCTATGTATCAGTTCCATCAAAAATTATGTTACTGCCATAACTAGTGATAAACCTAAGTGGGTGTCTAGAATCTTTTTTACTCTTAAGTAAATCTGTGCTTATTTAAGTAAATCTGTGCTATCCATCTGTTTAACCACATCCCTACACTGAATGATGTTCTCATGTCTATATCTTCTGTCATGAAGCCTGTTAATATGTTCCTGTTCCTGCATGGCAAATGATTTATCCAAAGAGCAAATCCTACGAAGCCGCATAAATTGGGCTTTCGGAATGTTTTTGATAATATGTCATGGATGGCAACTGTTAGCCTGTAAAAGTATGTTTACCTGTGGATGTTTCCTAAAAACATTAGTAGCTAAAGTTTTATTTTCCTCTACATGAATACCCACATCTAAAAATGTAATATGTGTGGAATCAAAATTAAGTGTGAAATGTATTCCCCATTTGTTCTCATTAAGGTAGTCAACAAATTCCATAGGATAATCAGTATCAGAATGCTATATTAACCAACAATCGTCCAAATAACTGCACCAGATAACCATGGATTCCAAATAAATATTATGTGTAGCATCATAAATGATCTGTTCTTCAATGAAAGCCATAATTAGATCTATATAAATCACTGCAAGTAATGCCCCATAGTAGTCCCCTTCAATTGTAGATAGCATTCAGCCTTAAAATAAAAACATTTTTAGTAAGTACATGTTCTGTTAAACAAATTAAGAATGTGTTAAACCCAGGGCTGTATAGAGAACTACGATTCAACCAATATTCCAAAGCCATGAGGCCTGCCCAATGGGAGATATTGGTGTATAATGTTGACACATCTAAAGTACATAGATACCACCCAGGTTCTAATTGAATATCTTGAATAATATTCAAGAATTTGGTGGTATCCTGTATATGAGATCTAACACACCCCAACATCGGTTTTAAATAATGTGTTAGAAAAGCTGATAAAGGTTCAGTCAAAGAGACTTTGCCAGACACTACTGGTCTACCTGGTGGTTGACTTAACTTTTTATGAGTCTTAGGTAACATATACAAATATTGTTTATTGGAGTCTTTGACTGTAAGGTGGAATATTATTTCTTTAGATATAATATCCTCCTCTAGGGCCAGTTGTAAAAACTGGTCTATATCAGATTTGAATGTCAAGGTGGGGTCTAAATACATACATAAGTTGATAAACACATTGGTCTGATAACTGTTGTTGAGCTTCGGCCACGTACATGGCCCAGTCCCACACAACCACAGCACCTCCCTTATCAGCTGAGCTAACCACCAGTTGTTCATTGTTTTGAAGAGCCAATAAAGTATGTCTATGAGAGGGGGCAAATTATAAAACATAGATTTTAAACCAGAGGCATATGTCTCTCAATACTTGTTGTTGAAAAACTGCTACACATTTATGGTAAGGAGGTGTAAATGTAAATAGTCTAAAATGAAAACTTGAGGAGTCATGTTCTTTATTGCCTTGTTTATTATGAAAAAATATCTTCAGATTTAATAATCCACAAAAGGAAATAACATCCCGAGCAAACACATCTTCTGTAACAAAATAACTAGGTATAAATCCCAGCCTCTATCCAATAGATCCATTTCTACAAGGGATAAAGGGGATGAGGAAATATTAAGTACATTTGGACTACCTACTGAGCTATCATTAGTTGCAAGAGCATTTCTAGAGTTGGTGCATCGCTTATTGTGCTTGCGTTCAGCCCTCCTGCGGCGTGTAAAGAGAAGCTATTATTTCTCTTTTTGGCAGAAGAAGAGACTAACAGTGTCCCTGTATGTGTATCTGTACTGGAACCATCTGTTCTTTTAAGAACGGACTTTCTCTTTCTTTTACGTTTACCAACCATCTGTAGGCATTCTGTATTCCCAGAGAACTTAACCAGTTTTGAATCGAGAACTGTTTGTCATGTTGATAATCTCTGAAATACCTAGAAAATTTACTCATCATACGCTTTTTTAACTCTTTTTTCTAACTCGGTTAAGTCCTTAGTTAATTGTACAAACTGTTCCCAGTAAACAGGATCTTCTTCATACAGTTTCATTTGTTCACAAAGATGACTAACCTGATTCACCAAATCCGTAGTTTTGCATTTGTAGAAAGAATACAAAACCCTCACAAATAGCATTGATGCCTGTTGCTGGGCCTCCTGCCATTCACAAATTAATTGTTCATCTGGTCCCTTAACATATGGTTATAAATGTATATGAATACTTCTGCATGCTAAACTCTTGATATTATACGCCTTAAATAATTTTTGATGCCAAACACTAGTCCTTAGTTCTTTCATAACAGAAAGCAATTGTCAAAACAAATAAGTACAAGACACTGGGGTTACCCTACTATCCTTGTCCATAGTGTTTGTACCATGTAAGTTATCACATACCTCTACAGCTTCCTTATCTGCTGCTAATCCTTATAAATGTTTGACTAAGTCCATGATATTTGTTGAAATAAAATAACTTCTTTTTAATTAAAAAGCAGTAAATATGAAAACATATCAGTATTAATACATTTATTACAAACCGTTACAGCACCAAACGGATTGTCTTAATGAAAAAGTGAATATAAAAGGAAAAATCCAATGTATGAAACTGTTACAGCTATGCAAATCAGCCACCAGGCTGTAACTCAAACATCAAAAAGTTATATAATCAAAAATGCTTCAAATAAAGCAACAGTAATTGTTGAAGGTTGATGAAATAATTATAGTTATTGAAAAATTGCCACAGTTAGGGTCCACAGCCCCTGATGAATGAAATAAATTCAAAAACAAAAGTCTTCTGTTAGGACAAAATGACAGTACCTGGATGTTTACCACTAACCGCCATTGTAGTAACAATAAAATGTCAGTCGAAGACCAGTTGTCAGAACAACTGGAGTAATATATCCAAAACACAAATCCAAAGTGAGTTCCACCACATAAGTTAAGCAGCTACCATAAATGTCAAACAGTTATTATACTATCAGTCTCTGCATGCACTTAAAGACCAAACAAATTGATCCACAGATGTCACAGAGTAAGGGAGACTTGTTGGAACCCAAAACCATCAATCTATTACCATAAATGGAAGAACAAAGTTCCAGGTGAAAATGGCAACTGCTTAAGACACTGTAATAGAGGTAAAGCTACCGTAAACAAAAGAGTGGCTAATTATAATAAATTTGGACCACAATATTTTTATATAAAGATGCTCCAATTGTTCCGATTGTTATTTAATATAAGAATATTCTGATTGCTGGTAAAGCGGTGATAAACCCAAATACCGATGAAACCAATGGGAGTGATAAAGATCACTCAGACGCTACTTGAAGATGATAGAGCTTGTAAACCCTATATAAAAAATCAGTAAAGCACTCCAACATCACGCCACTTGACAATGATTAGAATTGTGAAACCTTGTATAAAGGACAGGTAATGATAAACTGCAGAACCGAGAGGTTTAGGGATAATGAACACAATAAGTTTACCTTTCTTCATTTCTTCGTTTTCTCCAAAGTGCTGACAACTCCAACAGCAGGACAACAGTCCATGTAGCTCAATCAAAGCCCTGCACGTTTGGATAAGGTGCACAGCCCAAATAAATCCACAAACAAAAACAAAAGGCCAGCACACATTTGTCAGCCTGTAAATCTCTCAGTTCTGTGATTTATCATCACCTGTCTTTTATACAAGGTTTCACAATTCTTATCATTGTCAAGTGGCATGACTTAAATATACCAACTCCGAGATCGCACTACCTTGTGGAAAGGGCATATTTACTTCTAGTCAGTAACTGATGCAACTTACTGCAGGTTAGTAGAAATACAACACACAGACAGGAAACAGGATCCAAAGTATTTATTCTTTAGCTCCTCGACTTAACTTAATTGTTTCATTAGGGATGGGTGTTTAAGGGGAATGTTTTGCTACTTTATTTTATACTTCTTGAAGACTGGTTAAGTCGAGGTGCTAAAGAATAAATACTTTGGATCCTGTTCCCTGCCTGTGTGTGGTATTTCTATTTTTGTGTCTTGTTACTGCAGGTTAGTAACTGTTTTCGAGAGTATGACTTTCGTTATTTTAGCATTTCGTTATTTTGCAGTTTCAGTTAATTGGTTTCGGTTATATGGGTTTCGTTCAAATGAGATTTCACTCATTTGAAGTAGACCTATATATATATATATATATATATATATATATATATATATATATATATATATATATAAAATCACTGTATCTAATCACAAGCTGTCTAAAAAAGTGATCTAATCACAGTTGATCTAATGATATTCGCCAGTATATTTTACCAGTTTTAGCCTTGATAATAAAATAAATGTATGATTTTTGATCAATGGTATTAGTTATCTTATAGATTTATAAGTAATACTGCAGTTTGTCTAATCACACGGTGTTTTGTAGTGTGTGAGCTGGTGGTACACTTAGATTGTTTTTCCCCTTTCTTCTGCTGTAGTGTGACTGTGGAATTGTTCTAAATAATTTAGTGGGTGCAGGGTTGCCCTATTGCAAAAACATTTTTTTAATGTTTTTGTGTTATGCTGTGTTAAATGAAATGTGTTTAGGTCAGTTATGCTAAGATAGCTGTGTTTAGATAGGATGAGTTTAGATTAAATGACATAGATATGGGACTCAGATATTTGGTTGAAATGCTTGGAGGTCGACATCTGCTTAATCAACCAACATTTAGTTGACAAGTGTATGAAACTGACAGTCACTAGGTATGGGAATATTACCTGTCCTCAGGGACTGTGTGATCTCAGAGTTATTATATAGAATTATTTATTTTATTTATTGACATTTGATTACCAATTAGCAGGGGGAATGGGGAACAAGTGTTGAGGACAGTTGCATGTATCAAGGTTCTTTTCATCCCATACATGGTGCCATGTTGGCATTAGTTTTTTCTACCTTTTGTGGTAGATGCTTTGACCGTTGACATTTAGATCTGTTAATGTAATTAAGTATTCTTATATATATATATATATATATATATATATATATATATATATATATATATATATATACTAGATATGATCAAGTGTGTATGTGTTGTTGACAGCTGTTTAGTCGACCAGATTTGGTCGACTAAACAGATGGTCAAGAGATGCGTGAGACTGCACAGTTCTCATTGTTAGTACATTTGCCCCTTTCCTGACTTTGTGTGATCTTGGCATTAGTATATATAATTAGTAGGGGATGTAGGGGCTTAGAGAGGCTTGCCCCCTGTAAAGGCAATGTTTTTTGATAGGTTTTATTTATTTGATTTTGCATGTGCAAAGGTTGTTTTTGGCACATGTGTACCAGTAAGTCGACATTGGTGTCTTCACCCTTATATAGCTGATGTTTTTGTGGTCAACTTTCTGTTAATTTGACTGGTGTAGCACACCGTGATATTATGATTTCTAACTGTGTGCTGGCAATGATTCCTTCTTTGGGACACTTCACTGTTTTTCAGTTGGTGGGACTACAAAGTTGGTATGGATAAGTTTAGTGGTGCAGGGGGGTCGGCATCCTGCAAAAACTGCTTAAATTAATTTTTAACCTGTGTTTCAGGCATTATTTTGTTTGGCATTCCTAACACATGGTGTTGTACAGATGGGAGATTCATACTGGAACCTTCATTTCTTCACAGTCGCAGAGTACATAGGAATACACTGGGTAGAAGGGGGGTGAATTTTGAACTAAATTTGTCTGCTAGTAGACTGGCTATGTTGTCTGGGTCTGAGAATGTGGTATTACCTTTGTGCAGTGCTAGGCATTGTTTTTGAGATTTCTAATATAGTTAAAGAAGGTTTTATAGTTATCATTTGTCTGCATAGTTATTTTACCTCATATATTGTTTTGATTGATTTTATTAGGGTCCAGAGTTCTTTGATAGCTTTAACAAGAGCTATAGTGGCATTTTGAAAGTTGTATTTTTTATTATTAAACCTGTTTATATTAGGTTTCCACAACAAGGTTTTATTTTTTAATTTGGCATTTTATTTACTTCTGAGAGGGACAGATGCATCTGTGCAGCTATTTAAATGTACATAAAATTTGGTGGTAATACATTCCTTAGAAGCAGTTTCCGCAGTGGTGCAGCGGTATCGTTGTTGTCTCACAGCGAGAGGTTCTCCTGTTTGATTCTCGGCTGGAGTGTGGGGAGTGCCTTCTGTGTGGAGTCTGCATGTCCTCACCGCGGTTGGGTGGGTGTTCAAAAGACATGCGTAAATGGGCGTGCCTTAGTTGAAGGTTGAATGTCAAGCTGGCACCTCGGCGTTCATGAAAATCTACTGTCAATCATTAGCGGACTGGAGCTCCACTGTGGCAACCCCTAACCAGGAAAAGCCGAAAGACAACAACGACAACATTCCTTAGAAGTAGTGGGGTCATCAAGATGGAAGGGGCTTTTGATTTTAGCCAGGTCATCACTCAGCTGTAGTAGATTGGCCTTGGTATAATCTCTGAATATCAAGGTATTGGAAAATGCTTCCAGCTTTACTGATAATACGATATGACTAATTTGTAGTCCAATTTGAACAGGAAGATAGTCACAATTAGTGGGGAGCAATGCTGCTTCATACTGTAAGGACCAAATCCAGGATTTTATTGCCCCTGTTTAGAGTGTGGACTAACTGGTCCAGAGTATTTGTTTTGATGAAGTCCAGAAATTTCTGGACATACATGTTCAAGGATGTATGTCTGCCAATTAATGGAGAGGTAGTTGAAGTCTCCTAGGAGAATGATGTTTGGCTTAATTCATTGGGGACTTCATACTGATTAGGAAGGAGCTATTGTCTGAGAGGGACATAGAAAGGGTCCCATATTAGCTATGATATGATAAAAGGTTTTGTTAATAGTAAGTTGGACATGGAGGAGTTACGGGTCATTATCTTGTCTAATGAGTCTGGATATGTACTTTTTTGGAATGCAGACACCATTGCCTTTAGTGTCTTCATCTAATGTGGTGTGTCTGAACATGTGGTAGGCATTGAAAGGCTGAACTGATGCAAAGTTCTCATTGGTCTTCATCCAAGTTTCTGTGGTGATACATACATTAATATTTTCCACAGTAATGAGTGCTTGTGTGCAGTGGTGTTCTTTTATTAAGACTTCTAGCATTGAACAGCAATACCTTTATGTTGTTTGGATTCAGTTTTGTTATGCTGGAATCTTTATAAGATTGATGTTGCCTAAAAAGGCATTATGATGATGGACAAAGATTCATCCCATATACAAAAGACTTGGGGAGATCAGTGCATGCCATCTCTGGCAAAGCAGTTAGGACTGACTGCCATCTCCTCCTAGGCTGATGTATATGTTTTACTCCATTAGAATAACATGAGAAGCTAAGTCAACGTTTGATGTCAATAATCTTTTATTCATATTGTAGCATCATTCTTGGTGAGGGCTGAGGGTAGAACACCGCTCATGTCTAGATTTATACTTGCCTCAGACTCATATTCTGAGAGCTTCATCATGCCTTTCTTCATATAGTCCTTGGAAGTACATATTAAGTCATTTTCACCTATATACACTACAACTGTGCCATATCTGTACTTGTAGTGCAGGGACCTGAGAGCATGCATGATACAGCAAATTCTGGCACCTGATAGACAACTTATTGTGACCCTCTCCTTGCACAGCCCGGTAAGTTGTTCATCTGTATGTCTCACTACAGACTCACCTTTGACTAAGATTGTGGATTGTGTGGAGGTTTGGCTTGTGGGCTTCAGAAATAAGTCAGTATGACTCTTAGATGTATGTTTTATAGTGAGTGCTATCTGTGTTGTGTGTTTCTGAGTTTGCTGAGCATACTTGTTTCTTATGTTACATTTTGGATGCCTTTATGGTTTACGGTGGTTACTTTTATATGCTTGGTCTGAGCTGTGTGTGATTGGTTTTGTGTGGCGTTATGTGGTACTGACAACTGGTATATCATCTGTTGTGGCTTTGTGTGAGAGTTTTGCCTCGAACAACATTATAAACCTACATCTGTCATGCACTATGTCAGTTTATTCAAATAATTGGTCATCAGTAAACATAAGACAATTGGTGCATTGTCTCAGGATGCCCATTTCAACCAAGAGACGGTTTTAAAGTACAAACCCATTGTTGCAAGTGCTCACTAATATGGTCTGAAGGGGAATAGCACCTATGAGGTTTGGAGCTGACGACTGGAGATGTTGCCTGTCTGGATTTGAGACAGTGCTACTCAACACAGTTGCATGCAACTAGGAATCAATGATCCTTTGCTCTTTATTTCACTGGAAATAACAGAGCAGAATTAATCTCAGTCTGCTTCTTAAGAAAAAGTATTAACCCAGGTGTTGGTAGATCAGGTAGATTTGCTATATTCTTCTCTTGGTAGATATTCTGAATAGAACCTACAACAGTTGGATACAACAGAAAGCCAAGCTACACCAGAGGTTAATTTAAACTGCTACGTGGTCTAGTATATATCCCAATGACTGTTACCACATTTGGAATAGTAGCCAGCTTCCAGCAATCTCAGTGTTGCAACAGGAAGCACACCTGCGTTTGGTGCAGATGGCTCTGGGTTATATTCCAGCAGCAGGTAAATTGATTACTGAACATTTTGTGCTCCAGATGAGATGTTAAACTGATATCCCATATGTTTGAGTTGGTGGTAGCTCAGGTGGATGTAAAAGATTCCATAGCACAAATTGAAAAGAATAGGGCTCAATTATTTACAGTACATAAATGACAACTTATTTACATATTAATCTGTATATGTTTACAAAATTAAATAATTGTATACATGTCCCTATTTGTACACAAAAATTATTCATTTTTCATTTTTATATATCCTTACGCAAATCAGACCCCACTCTTTTTTCCATAACTGCCAGCTAATCTTTTTCAATATTGTTCACAATAACCATTTTCCATTAAACATAATTTCACTCATTTTCCATTTCTGTATTACCCATATTACATTAAATATTTTTTATCTATTTCTATTTTTAATTCTTTGCTTATATTCTTATAGTATCCATGTTCAATCATTTCAACATTTATATCATTTCTGTATGTTTGAAACATTTAAAGACATTTACATACCATAATCTGTCCCATATTTTTTACTCTCTTACATAGGAAGAAAACATGTTCAGTAGTTTCTTCTTCACCACAATGTAAACAAATTCTTTCACTTTTTTTATATGGCATATTACTTTTAACCAGTATTTTTTATTTGCAATCTTCATAAAAAGTCTATAGATTCCACTTTCTTATACCATTCATTTCTTTCTTTAATTGCTTTAATCTTTTCCTGTGGTAGATTTTCTCATGGATTAATGCAATAATATTGTTTCATTATATTTTTATACCAAGTATTTCAATTATCCTCTATTTTATTAATCTTTATATTCCATAATTTTATATTTTTGTTGATAATTCTCTAATTCTACATGAAAACTTTCTTTATTCTCTTATTACTTTTTATTATACAATATTCTTCATGTTCATATTTAATTACTTTTGAAACTAATTTGCCATTGTTATTATTTATCCACTTCAATACTTATACAAATTCAAAGACACTGCATATACCACTGGGTTAAGCAATCCTTATCCCCCTTCATTTCTATCCATGTATAATACTCCCCTCTTAACCATATTCAGTCTAGAATCTCAAATAAATGCATCAAATATCTCTAACACATGTTTCTCATGCATTATTAGAATTATAAACATACTTGATAGATCAGGAATTTTATCCAAACAATACTGAATTTATCAAATTCACTTTTTTCTTGTATAACAGTCTATATGTTTTCCATAATAAACACATTTATTTTAATTCTTTCAATAATGTTTCACATTGTGTGTTATATGCATCTTTACCAAAGTTTATACCCAACACATTAAGATCTTTGATCTTTTGTTGTAAATTGAATATCTGCTATTATTTCAGTCTCTCCCATTTTTTTGCTTTTATCTTTAACGTTGAACCTATTCCCTTCAAACAATTAATTATGCAAATCATTTCTCTCATCCCAAGGCTATTTTTAATTATTATGATTATAACATCTGTGTATGCCATTAATACTGGTATTTCAACATCTTTGTGCATAATACAGTTCACATTCTTCAGTTAAGTATTAACTTCATTAACAACCGCATTCATAACTACAGAAAATAAAATACTACTCATAGGACATCCTTGTCTTATCTTTAACCTATTGCTATTCCTTTATTTATCCATCCATTTACCAAAACCTTTACTTTATTAAATCTGTAAGCTGCCATTCAAACATTCTTAATTTTATTATTGAAATTATACCCTTTCATTATGTTCCATAATATTTCATGCTCAATTGAATCAAATACTTTATTAACATCTCCCTTTTCTTTCTAAAATATCATCTACCATTTATCTTATTATCATTAATAATTCTTGACATTATTTTCCTTTTATACAATATAAACTCTCTTCCATCATATTTTCCATCTTGTTTTCAAGTCTTTTTTGTATCATTTTCATAAATATCTTGTAATATTATTCAACATTACTGGTCTCCAATTATTTATGTCTTCTTTTTCTCCTTTCTTATATATAAACCTTAACACCCCACTACACAATGTCTTATGCTTAAAACCATAATTTAGCCATTTGTTTAAGACTTGTAACAAACATTTTTTTTGCCATTCCTCTAGATTTTTGTACATTTCAAACATAATTCCATCAAGACCTGCAGCTGAGTCTATATTTAAATGTTTAAACACTCCATCTAATTTGTCCAAAGTAATTTATTTTTTTCAATTTCCTTATTCATTTATTCTGATGTTTTTAAATCTCCATGCTTTATTATATTCTACTTTTTTTCTCTTAAACATCTCTTCTACATGATTTACTACAATACCCATAATTTGAAATTGAGTTATTTTTGTTTCTTCTTGTTTGTCCTTAATTTCTTTCATTGCACTGTTCTTCTCTTTTACTGTCTTACTTAAACAGGCTGATACCTCTTCTTTTTACCTTGTAATAAATAACTTAATTTATATAGGGATTATTTAATTCTCACATAATTTATTTTATATAGCTGTTTCGCTTTATCATAGAATTCTTTCTTATTTCTTTCTAAAATTTCAAATGCATATTCATATGTTTTACTATATCTTTGATTTCCCACATTTCTTGTCTCATTTTGTCATTGTAAAAACATCTTTTGTATTTTCTTTTAAAAATAATCCATCCATCTGACTAATTATTATAGAAATCCCACATAATAATGTGATCTCTCCATAACGGTGTTATCTATTTCCCTTTTCAGTCCATAGTTTTTAATTTATGCTTTTTATACCCTTACTTAGTTTAATGTAATCTTTCTTCTTATTTATTTCTATCTATACAGCCAAATGATCTATAAATCCTTTTACAACTGAATCTCCTTCCACTATACTTATGGTTTCTGACATCATGAAATAATTGAGTAAAATAATACTCCCAAGTATGCAACAAATTTCAATGTTTAAGTTCTTTGCTTGGAAATGTTTGCAGAGGTAGATAGCAAATGCTGGATGTGTGATAGGGAAGAAGAATTTAACTGGGAACACATTTTTGGGGTGTAATAAACTGACAGGTTTTAAAAAATGTCTGCAGTGTACTCTGTCAGAAAATACGGGATAAGCAAATGGATGTAACTAAGGAAATGATTCTTTTGACCTGGGACACAGGATATTAATTGCCTAGATATAGTAAGGCCATATTAAGTTTAACTCTGTTGGCTTCAAAAAAGCAATTACTGGGAAATGGAAATCAAAGTGTAAGACAACTGTATTTCCAATATTGAATATTATATAAGAGATTAAAAAAATGAAAGCGGGATCTTTAGAAAAGGAATGGAGCAAATAACATAGCCGACAAACTCTGGCTAGGCTTATCAATGCCCTCGGGCAGATAGCCTAGTACCTACCTATGAACCAATAAACCTATGATTTCAGATTTTGGCGTACCTCTTCTGTATGTCCATACTTTTTATTCCATACTACCAATTTACTAAATTTTCATAACTTCTTTCATTTTTCTTTTATATTTTATATTCTTCTTTATTTTTCCACTGAAGTCACAATTACAAATTCCTATTATAATAGTCATGTTTCCTACTACACAATCTAATAACTGATGAAACAAAGTTTTCCTGTCTTTACAGGTAACAAATGCATATATAGCTATAAGTCTATAAACTTTTTCCTGCCACCTTAAATCTACAATAGTCAGTCTCCCCATCTTAATAAATGTTATAGCTAAAGTTTTCACTACTTTTTTTTTACATAAAATCGCTATTCCCGAATATCTCTCATTACCAAAATTCCATATTATTTCTCCAGTCCATATTTTTTCTGTTTGTAATTTTTTTTATTTGTTAAGAATCTTGTATCCTCTAAAGCAATTATGTTCACAAAACATTTTTTATACTATTCTGGAATAGTTATTTTTTTATATATCTTTTTATTCTATTAACATTTAGTGTAAAAATTCTTAAATTATTGACTTCTGTATTCTTAAGTTTAATGGAAAACATTTTCTCCTCATGATATTTATTTTTAAGTATGTTATTCATTATACATTTCATTTCTTTTTCTCCATTGAGTTTATACTTTTCTATCTTTTACCCTTTTACCAATATAATTCTTTTTACATTTCACTACTTTTCAACTTATGTCTTCCTCAGCACTAACATCAGAATCCATTTTATTTCATATTCTTCATTGCCATCTTTTTCTTTTTCTCAATAGTTTTCCATTGTTATTTTATTTTTTTCATTTTGTTCTTTATTCTGTGTCTTACTTTCACTGTCTAGTTCATTATTTTTTTCTTTACAATCCATCAATATATGTCCTGTTTTTTACATTATAACATACAAATTCATTGTTTACATTATGCCCAGTTTTCCCACATATGTAACATTTATTTTATCACAATTATTTACCAAGTGTCCTTCTTTACTACAAAAAAAAGTTCTTGTTTGTTTCCAATATTTTACTACACGCTTGTTCCCTTCAACAGTTATAACGCTTGGGATATGTACATATTTTTTTTATTTTCCATTTTTAAAACAACATTATAATCCCATCACCATTTCATAATCCCCTATTATCAAAAACTTTAGCAATGTCCATCACTTCTTTACAAATACATTTTAAATGCCTTTTTTAAAGCCTCTTCTTTCAAATTCTGTCTGAAATTGTACATGCATTTTATTTTTTGTTTCTTGGAATATGCTTACCTACATATTCATTCCACAGATTACCATTATGTCTTTTCTTATGTTCAGTAATAAAACAAAAAATAGCATCACTTGGAATACTAAAATATAAATATGTTTATTATTACAGATAGGCATAAAATAATAAAATGGATTAAACACTTTCATCCTTACTCAAAATAGAACTTCATCAGAATCAGCATAAACTACCCCAAAACCCTTTTTATAACCTAATCATTCTAATTAAACAATCATTCAATTAGTCCAACATATTAAGAACAGTGGGATTAAAAGTGCACTAAAAAACTTTTTTTCCATTAATCCATACAATTAAAAGTCTAAAACTGTCACTTAAATGCAATATATTAAACTAAATATAAATACAGGAAAATGACAAAGTCCAGTGTGTAGCACAAGTACTCTTTAATAAAAAATAATAAAATACAATAAAATCCACAGTAAAGACAC
This sequence comes from Protopterus annectens, assembly GCF_019279795.1. Taxonomy (NCBI): domain Eukaryota; kingdom Metazoa; phylum Chordata; order Ceratodontiformes; family Protopteridae; genus Protopterus; species Protopterus annectens. Next base: position 722,264,477 of record NC_056749.1, on the reverse strand, counting down.
AGTAAATCCAAAGGAAACAAGTGAGATAAGCACTTTCGCAACAAATGTTGCTTCATCAGATCTACCATGCACACAATCCACCATGATTTTATAAAATAGTAATTAAATACTTAATAGGCTCAATTAACTTAAAGCCCTAGATCTCAGTACAGACTTTAAGGGAACACTACAGTTTAAACCCTTGCCTCTATTTGCAGCCAAGTTATATATACATTTAATTTCTAAGCACTCAATGAGGGTCTTAACATCACCACCTCTTGCTGTTTTTTGCCAAGCTCCAAAACCAAAAATTTAAACACATGCTCATTCCCTTCTTTCAATACATGCTTGGCAAGAGCATTTCTGGCATCCTTTCTACTGATGGCATATACATTTTCCCTGATATGATTTCTTAATTGTCTAGTGGTCATACCCACATAGTAGGAGCCACATATTTCACATACTGCCAGGTACACTAAATTATTACTATTACAATTAGCAGATACATCAAAAGTATACAAACATCCATTCATAGGATGCATAAAAACATTGTCAGTCCTAATATAACTACAAACATTGCATTCTCCACATGCATGAGTCCCTGGAGTGGCTGCATTGACTTCACTGTTCAGTGATAGAGGTTTATAATGCAGGCGTTTCTTCAAAGAGACATTCTTATAAGTAAAATGTGGTTGTTCATCTAAGACATCCTTGAACTTGGGGTCTGAGGTGAGGACTTTCCAATGTCTTTTAATTATATTACATACAGAGTCCACATCAGCTGAATACATAATAGACATCCTAAGGGCATCATTCCACTCAGGGTGCTCTGATGTGCCAACATTCTCCGTACTGTAGTAAGGTCTAGCTCTATCAGATCTACATACAATCACATTATTTTGTGCTGTTCCAACATCAAACAGTGTATACCCCCTTTGTTTATATTCATCAAACAGAGTATCAAAATGGACATGCATGTCACTATCTCTATTATGCAACCTTGCTGACCTGTAGAACTGCCCTTTCATAGCATTCATTTTAGTCTTCTTGGGGTGCATACTCAGAGTGTAGTTTGTTGTTTACCTTGCAGGGTTTTTCAAATATTCTAGTGGCTCAGCCACCTTGTACCCTCTGAACACTGATATCAAGATAGTCAGCATTAATATTCGATTCACTGTACATGAACCTCAAAAATCTGTAGTGCTCTCTAAATAACCAACAAAGGACCTCAGCTCTTGAGTGGTACCTCCCCACAAAAGAAACACATCATCCACAAAATGATTGTAATATAAATTCTTTTCCTTAAATAGGTTACAATCATTAAAAACATACTTGTACTCCCATTGGGCAAGCACCATGTTCGCATAACTGTTTGCACACATGGTGCACATAGCTACTCCCACTTTCTGAATAAAATATTTGTTATCAAACATGAAGTCATTATTAGTCAAAATGAGCTCTAATAAGTAAAACAGCAGTTCAACTTTGTGTTGAATTCTGATCTTACCATCAAAAACTGTCAGATAAAATCAATACCTGTATCATTTGGAATGCATGTGAATAGTGACACCATGTCCATAGTCACTAGAATATAATCCAGGTCACCATTTGTTTCAAACCAGCTCACTAAACCTTTGAGAAAGTGTTTTGTGTCTAATAATATGGTATATGCTTTATCTATTAGAAGCCTAAGTTGTTTCTCTACATAGATTGAAATGGGCTCAGTCTCATTGGTGGATTAATCAGAGACTTGTTTCCCTATTACATCCTTGAAGACGCACTTACCCAAATACATAAATGCCAACACATCTTCACTGAACCACATAAACATTGATCGTCCTGAAGCACAAAATCCGAAATGTTGAATCGCCATGGTTGGCCCTTCCGTGGTATAACTCTGTAAGATAAGTGTGCGATAGTTATGGACCTTAGGGTTAGGGTGCAGGTTAAGGTAAGTGCATAGATGGTAATGTATGTGAAATTTAGTGTAGGGTTAGATGTAGGGTTTTGTTACGTGTATGTGTGTGAATTATTTATTTTGTTTGGGTATAGTTTGTTAAGGTAAGTGTGCGATAGTTACGGACCTTAGGGTTAGGGTGCGGGTTAAGGTAAGTGCATAGATGGTGGTATATGCAAGATTTAGTGTAGGGTTAGAAGTAGGGTTTAGTTTAGGGTTAGAAGTAGAGTTTTGGTTAGTGTATGTATGTGTTTATTTCGTTTGTTTGGGTAGGTAGTATGTAGTGGGCGGTAGGGTGGGACAAGTATGACAGTTTGAGCTTTTGAATTTCGCGGTTTAGGGCATTCGGTGTATTCACAGTTCGCGGAATATGTGTTGTTGTTTTTGTATTCAGTTATTAGGGCTTTTGAGCTTTCAATATAGACCCCAGAGACATATGCACCTTAGGCAACCCATAAATTACAGGTATTTTGGGGTGATCAACACAAAAATAATCATACAGATCCTTGCCTATCCTCGCTTCTAACAGAAGGTCATAGAGATAAAATTTTAATCTCTCTATCCTGGATGAGATATGCTCCAAATCACGAACCAGGTAAACTGTATAATTAAAAGAAATTGGAAAGTCCTCACCTCAGACCCCAAGTTCAAGGATGTCTTAGATGAACAGCCATGTTTTACTTATAAGAATAATGTCTCTGAAGAAATGCCTGTGTTATAAACCTTTTATCACTGAACAGTGAAATCAATACAGCCACACCAGGGACTCGTGCATGTAGAGAATGCAATGTCTGTAGTTATATTAGGACTGACAATGTTTTTATGCATCCTATGAATGGACGTTTGTATACTTTTGATATATCTGCTAATTGTAATAGCAATAATTTAGTATACCTGACAGTATGTAAAATATGTGGCTCCTACTATGTGGGTATGACCACTAGACAATTAAGAAATCGTATCAGGGAACATGTATATGCCATCAATAGAAAGAATGACAGAAACACTCTTGCCAAGCATGTATTAAAAGAAGGGAATGAGCATGCATTTACATTTTTGGTTTTGGAGCTTGGCAAAAAAACAGCAAGAGGTGGTGACGTTAAGACCCACATTGAGTGCTTAGAAATGAAATGTGTATATAACTTGGCTGCAAATAGAGGCAAGGGTTTAAAGTGTAGTGTTCCCTTAAAGCCTGCACTAAGATCTAGGGCTTTAAGGTAATTGAGCCTATTAAGTGTTTAATTACTATTTTATAAAATCATGGTGGATTGTGTGCATGGTAGATCTGATGATGCCATCCATGAACACAGAACAGCACTATATATATTCTTCACAAAACTCAGACAAAATATAGCGTGAAAAAAATTAATAAGATAAAGCTTTTGGGCTAACCATCCTACTGTACTGCTGATTTAATTTTTGTTTTATATAGTGAAGTTATGATATGTTCTAATTTCTAAAAGAGTTCTTTTTTAAAATAAGTTCTTGTGAAGGAAAGATTTAGATAGGCTGGCTGGATCATGTGATGTTAAGTAACTCCTATTTAAAAAAGAATGAAAGCCTTATTTTAATTGTACTGATGAAGGGCGGTTAGCCCGAAAGCTTTATCATATTAAATTTTTTTGGCGCTATATTTTGTCTGAGATCTGATGATGCAACATTTGTTGCAAAAGCGCTCATCTCATTTCTTTCCTTTGGATTTAATGTGGCTTTTCTGTGGATTTTATCATGTTTTATTATTTTTTTATTTTTTATTAAAGAGTACTTCTGCTAGACACTGGACTTTGTTATTTTCCAGTACCTACTTTCCTGTCAATCAGTGTGCTCAAAACCATTTATATTCTTGTTAAATATAAATACATTTTTAAAAACAGTATCTTAAAATATTGTGGCCCTCAAAATTAGCTTAGACTGGATAGAAGTATGTTCATTCACACCAGGGTAAGAAGTGACTTGCAGTTTTAACTACCACTTCAGTTCCTTATTTTCCAACAAAATCTTAATATCTCCACCCCTGGGATTAGGTATAACACAATCAATAATACCAAAAATAAACTTGGAAAATGCAGGGCATACCCTGGAGTGTTTAAGCAGAGCATTACTTTTTTATTTTTGATATCATATACATGCTCATAAATACAGCTCCTTAAAGCCCTCTCAGTTTTACCAATATAAGAACAAGAACATACTACACATACTGCCATATAAATTACCCATTTGCTAGAACAATTCCCCTTGCTAAAAACCACCTTAGACCTTGCACTGTTATTTAAAAGTACAAATTCATTTTCACATATATAGGAGCACTGATTACAAGTACCACATTTTGTTATATGCTGTACTCCATAAAGCCCTCTTAAATTCCTTAAATTCATGGAATTACTTTTATCAAAAAAATCTTTAAAATTTATTCCAGTTTTATATGTAAACACTGGCTTATTCTCCACCATTTGTAAAATATGAGGTTTAGTTTTAAAAATACTCCAATTATTTTTAAATATGTTCCTAACCAAATCCACTTCTTCACTGTATTGCAAAACCATAGCTCTCTTGAAGTTCTTGTTATTATTCTTTACCTTGTCTGTTCTATCCACAGTTCCTCCAAGATGTAGCCCTAATAGAGGCATATATTTCTTCCACAATTCAGATTGAGCAAATTCCTTAATATTATTAAATAATGAGGGGGTATCTTCTGTTCAAAAACATTTGGTCAACTGTGTCTAATTCCCTATCTAGGTCTATTCTCTGGGAGGTCATTCTTGCTGTTCTAATACACTGACCTTTAACAAGGCTCTTCTTATGACTTAATGGATGAAAAATATTAATATCCAAATACGAATTGCTAATGTAGTTTTCTTATAAACTTTAGATTTAAAACCATTGGTAGTGTGTTCTATAAAAGTGTCCAAATAATAAATCCCCATTCTATCAAAATTATGTGTGAATTCCAAAAATTCTGATGAATTATTTAAGAATTCTACAAAATTATGGATATTCTCTTCTGAACCCTTCCATAAAATAAAAATGTCATCCAAAAACTGAACATAGAAGGCTACATGACAAAAATGTAGAACTGAATACCACTTGATTTTCCCACTCCAGTAATACCAATTTAGCATATATAGGGGCACAGGAAGCTCTCATAGCCACCCCTCTCTTCTGTTTAAAGAATTCCCCTTCAAAAAAAATAAAATTATTATCCAGTATTGAAGCCATAATTTCCTCCAAAAGTCTGATTTCATCCCCTGTAAAATATGTATATTTGCATAAACTATTCATAAAATATTTCATTCCTCTATCTCTGGGTATAAACGTAAAAAGATACTTAATCTCAATAGTGAGGAAGATTTAATCTTTAGACCAAACATCCTGCTTTAATCTCCCTAAAAAATCCCAAGAATCAACCAGGAAATGGGATACTTGTCTATAAACCAGTTTGAGCCACCTATCAATGAATACTGAAAGTGGATAGGTTTTGGAGCAATTAGCTGCCACTATAGGCCTTAAGGGGGGTTCTGTGATATTTTTATGCACTTTAGGAATGCCTAAAAATGTGGGGATCATTGGATTCTCTGCTTTCAAAGTTGCGTATAAATCCTGCGGTATTCTCTGCTCAACAAGATATTCCTCCAGCAGAAAATCTATTCTATGATATGAAATATTAATCTCATTTTTGGAAACTAGAGAATACCCATCTGAATCATACTATAACTTAAACATAGCCTTAGAATAGTCCAAATAATTAAATAGAACCATTCCTCCTCCTTTATTGGGCTTCATAATATGAACAGAATTATCACGCGTTAACCCGTACAACAATTCCATATCCTTTATAGTTAAATTGTGATGATGTATCTTTCTATTGTTACTACCTAGGAAATATATATCCTGTGTAACTGTTCTTTCAAAAACTTGCAAAGTAGGATGAAGATGTGGATTGAAGGTACTCTTTTTCATAAAGTTACCCGCCTTCCTATACATTTCAAATCCTTTCTTTTCACTAAAATAAATGGATAAATTCAATTTCCTTAAGAAGAGTTTAAGCTCCATAACAGTGTCTACCGCATCCAACTTCTTATATTCACCTAAAATTTTTTCCATCCTTTGCGCAGTTTCAAACATAATGAATAATGTCACAAAATATCTCTTTAATAATCAAAATAAAGGCACTTACCTCATGTGTCTTGATACCCAAAGGAAGTATAACTGTGTCCCGAACCTCATATTTGTCCATTTCAATGTTCCTCTTGATTTGGACCCTTACAAGAAATGTTTTAGTATTATCTTCTTTTTTCTTCTAGTTTTGTTCTCTGGTTCAAAGAGCTACAGTATCATAGTAAGTTTTCCTTCTAGGCAACCCTTCCTTTAAGATACTGTCAACTTCTTCTTCCCCTTGGATCCTCTCCATTATCTCTCTCCATGAGACACCATTCTGTGGCTCACTTCATTTCATTTAATAAATCATCTCACAACCCTCCTGAATGGAAGGTTGTAACAATACATTCTACTTTTTTGATAATCTCCTTCAACTCGAATAACTCATTCTGGAGCATGATTTCTGAATCTTCCAAACTATTATTTATTTCAGTTCTAGCACTGGAGTTTGCCTCCTTTATTTATATATAATATATATATATATATATATATGTGTGTGTGTGTGTGTGTGTGTGTGTATGCATATATATATATATATATATATATATATATATATATATATATATGTGTGTGTGTGTGTGTGTGTGTGTGTGTGTGTGTGTGTGTGTGTATATATAGGTATACTTCTAATGAATGAAAAACCACTTACCTGAAGATGAAATCACTGAGAAGACATTGCCAAAACCTGAGTTTAATGAATGACTGGATTGCTGAAACTTTACCAAGGGTAAGTATCAAGTCATCCAACATGAGGTAATTTGCCCTTTTTCCCACTATAGTGTGATCTTGGAGTTGGTATATTTAGTTAGGGGGGGTGGGGGTAAAGCACTCTACCTGGGTGGGTTGGAGATAGTCCGGTGTGTTTCTTTTTAAATTGGTGGATGACTGAATATTCACCCTGAGTAAAATTTCAGCAATTCAGCCATTTATTAAACTCAGGTTTAGGCAATGTCATCTCAGCAATTTCATTTTTGGGTAAGTGAATGTTTGTTCATTAGACGAAGACTTATATATATATATATATATATATATATATATATATATATATATATAGAGAGAGAGAGAGAGAGAGAGAGAGAGAGAGAGCGCTACACACACACAGACATATATTTACAAATGTATACAATCATTTTAAGTCATTTTCATATTTTACACATCAAACTTGCCATTCATATAGTTTTATTTTGACCCCCTCTTTTTGCATAACATAACCTAATTTTCTTTAATATTACTGACAATATTCAGTTTCCAGCAAATGCAAATGAAAAATAGCAACCCAGTGATGTAAAGCAGATAATGTATAAGCTAAAAATATCCACCACCACTCTGCGAGGGAAGAGATAACTTTTAATCAAAATAATACAATGTATAAAAATAAAAAATAACAACGGTAACCACTTTCGCAACACAATGTTGCTTCTTCAGACCATTCACGATACATGAAAACCAGAGTCTTATATAGTTGAAAAAATTATGACAAGATCTAAAGAAAATCAAAAAACAAGTAAAACGTCAATTAAAAATCAACTGTGCATATCTAATGGTCTCAGCTCACCTTTTAATGAATCATAGAACACTTTATCTTATCTAATCAAATGATAGCAAAAACAGTCTGCTCTATCTAAATTAAAAAAAAAGCTGTATTACAATTGGTTGAAACATCTCACTGGTTAATTTCAATTGGTAAAACACTCAACCAGTAAGAAACAGTTCAACATATAGAACCATAAACTTAACACGAGTCTTCTCGGTCTAACCAAAAAATCACTATCATATTGAACGTACATATATTGTTTCATTCACTTGTCTCATGTTACTTGGTTAAAGAATCAGCTCATAAAAAATACCACAATCATGAACTCCCGTATAGACACTTGAATGGCTAAATAACCCATCCTTTTATTCATTGCTTCCTTATTAGTAAACATAAACCTACGCCTAAAACAGCCTACGCAAAAATGTTTAAAAATGTTTAAAAATATTAAAGATGAAACATGTACCTTACAAATAATGGCATAACACTTCTTAGTCAAAAGCACTATAATTACTAGCTGCCAATCAAAACTAGACATTATGGTATTAACCAATCCATGACCTCCTCAGGGATTGGTTAAAATCTGATGCTTCATGTTCCTATTCATTAAAAACCATGTTCCACATTCTATCAAAATGGAAACTACATAAGACTGTGGTTTTCATGTATCGTGAATGGTCTGAAGTAGCAACATTGTGTTGCGAAAGCACTTACAATTGTTATTTTTTATACGTTTTATTATTTTGATTAAAAGTTATCCTTTCCCTCACAGAGTGGTGATGGATGATTTTAGTTTATACAATATTCAGTTTCCGTTAAACACAAGTTCATTAATTCTTTCATCCCATGATACCCAAACTATATAAAATACTTTTTAAAATCTAAATCTACTTTCAGTTTTTGTTTTTGTTTTCATAATGTCAATATTCAATCATGTCCATATTTATATCCTCATTATTTTTGAAATTAAAAAAACAATTCTACGTGTAATTTATTCCACAATTTTTTAACTCTCTCACATTTTAGGAAAATGTGTTCTGTTTCTTCTTATCCACAATACAAACATATTCTTTCACTTTTCTTTTTATAAGACATATTTGCCTTTACAGGTAATTTCTTTATTTTTAAGAAGAAGATCACAAAAAACTGTGGCATTCAACATTATGTCTACACCATTTATTTCTTTGTTTATTTGCTTTAATCTTTATTTCTAGAATATTTTCCCATGGAATAATACATTAATATTTCCTCATAATATTATTATACCATGTTTTCTATATTTGTCCACTTCATCAACCTTTATTTTCCACATATTTATCTTTTGTTGACAATTTTTTATTTCTTCATTAAAACTTTCTTTTGTTCTTTTATTTCTTGTATTTTCCCAAAATTTCTCATACTTAAATATATTTGTCACCAATTTCTTATTTTTTTTTCATTTAACCATTTCAATACATTATACAAATTGAATGAGGCAGCATAAACTATAAGATCTATTATACACAATCATCCTTTTTCTTTATTCGCATATAAATACCCCTTTTAATAGGATTTAATCTCAATCCCATATATAGGAGAAGAATATTTCTAGTAAAAGTTTTTCAGGGTGTATATTGTAAAGCTGAAAGTTCTACAGAGTGAACATAAGTACATCGACACATAAAGAGGGAAGTACAAAAAGACTGAAACACGTATTTATGAAAATCAGAACACTGAACATATTTGTTTGGCCAGCAGCATGATCTTGAGGGTAAGGAAATATATCCCATCCCATCTTATTTTCTTCAGTATCAAAATTTATCCCTAAAACAGATACTTCTTTCATAGAAAATTGAACACCTGCTGTTTTTATTATGTCACACATTCCTTTACTCTTTTCCTTATTTAGTGTCATAACTCTTGCCTTTATACTTTCAGCTAAATAAATAATTTCTCTCATCTATTCTCTGTTTTAGTTGTTCTAATAGTGTCATCCACATATAACATCATAACTGGAATTTCTACTTCCATTTGAATTTTAAAATTTGCATTCTTCATTTACCTCCCTAACTGTTGTATTTATGACAAAAACAAATAAAATACTACTCATAGTGCACACTTGTCTTATACCATTATTCCTATCTATTTCTTTACTTAGCCATCAACTGACTAAGACTATTACTTTATTTTTAAGCTGTTTTACACACTTGCTTAATTTTATTAACATTATAAATGTCCATTATTTTCCACAATATATCATGTTTTGTTGAATCAAATACTTTATTATTATCACCTACCATAACTTTTATATCTTCTTTCTTTCCATTTCTATCATCTGTAATTTCAATCACTATAATTAAGAATTCTTGGCATCCTTTTCCTTTTATACCATATGCACTTGTTCATTATATATTGCATCATATTCTCAAATCTCTTTTGTATTATTTTCATAAATATCTTATAATCTGTATTATTTAGAACTATTGGTCTCCATTTTTTATATATTCTTCTTCTACCATTTCAATATAAATTTTAATTATTTCACAACACAATTCCTTATATTTTAATCCTTCATTTAACCATTCATTAAATACACACATTATTTTTTTTCTGCCATATTTCTAGACTTTTATATATTTAAAATACAATACCAGCTGGATCAGATGCTGATTCTATATGTAATTGTGTAAAAATCTTTTCTAGTTCATATAGTGTGATCTCTTTCTCAAATTCTTTATTAATTTGTCCAGATTTTTTTATATTATGTCTCTTTTTTACTAAAAAATTCTTTCACATATCTTACAATGATTTCTATAATTTTGCTGACCATCTCTTATATTACATTCATCTTATATTTCTTTCATTATGCTATCTTACTTCATTATCTTACTTAAATAAGGTGAAACTTATTTTCTTCCTTGTAAAAATACTTTTATTTATACAGTAATTCTCTAATTTTCTCATATATTTCTTATAATTGTTTTCCTTTTTATAATAATCTCTATTATTTTTTCTAAATTATCCATTGCTTTTCTCTGCATTTTAGCATATTCCTGTTTTTCTTTTTTTTCTTTATTCTGCCAAAATAGATAGCTACCATTATATTTTCCTTTAAAAGCAATCCACCATTCCAACTGTGATGATGTAAGGTAGTGCAGCTATGCCAGAGAGAATAGGGCAGTGGAAGTGTAACATATGCCTCATAGCTAGCTGGAGTTTTGTAAAGAATTATATGTGATTTGTATATCAAACTGATTTGTATGGATGTTTGTGTTGAAAATGTATTTGTAAAGCTGCTTTTGTTAAAAATGTACCAACGGTGGGTCTTGCTGGACAGAAAAGAAATACACTTGTATGTCAGACTGTATTGTAACTGTTGAAATTACTATACTGTAACAGAGGATACTGGAAAGAAGAGGTTAATCTCAGTCCAGCTAACTTTGAAAAATTGCCTGAAATTAAATTACCTGGTTTAGGTCCAAAAGATTATATCTTACAGTTCTGACTGCAGCCAGAGATGAAATGTCTGTGAAAAACAGGATTAGAAATCCTACTGTGTTGTGCTTAGGGGAGAACTAATTAATACATCTTAGTAAAGCTCTGTGTATGGTGACACACATGTGCGAGATTCTGGCTCAGCTAGTAGTAAAGGGGGTAATATGGGAACCAGAAGTCAGATGACCAGATGTGTGTGATGTGTTTCTGCAAGCCAGCATTGAAATGATGCTTTAATACTAGAGACAGAAGTCTGAGAGCAATCTGTTTGTGAAACCTGACAAGAAGGAAGACCACTCACCCACATCATCTTGCCTTGCTCTAGTAAGTGAATTAGGGAACAGTAATTATTTAAATCAGTTAGGAAAATATAGTAAGATTAGTTAAGTATTGTTTATCTGTATCTGTGTGAGCCTTTCCATCTGTGTTACTTTAATATTTCCTGTGATTGAAACTCTTGTGTTTACTGTAAATACATAATTAGTGTTTTCATGTCATTTTATCATTTATTATTAAATATATTTAAATTTTCATTGTGGTTGGTCTTTTAGAGAATATTTTAACTCTTGAGAGTATGTATATTTATTTGTTGACACTGTGGCTACTCCTGAAAGCCTTGCTGCATTGGTCAAACACTAATATTTGTATGAGTATTAATTTTACTCAGTATAATTGGGTACCCTTGTGAGAGCCTTAGACTAGCTGGCTTTGGAGTGTTCTGGTGGCAGTATCTACCTTATAATCTAGGCAGAGGGGGCATAGCTGGTAAATCTGTGCCAGCCATTTCCAGGTGTGTGTGTGTGTGTGTGTGTGTGTCTGTGTGTGTGTGTGTGTGTGTAAATCAAATTTCAAAGAGTGTGTCAGCTACTGGGAGCAAGCATACAGAGCACTGGTTTCACTGAGAGGGTGGTGGAGGACGTGGCTTGGAACACTTGGATGGGGACTCAACCCTACAGCTGTGTCAGTGGGGAGTCTTATTTGGGGCCTGAAGAGAGAGACAGAGGGGAAAACCCAGGCCCAGGATGGAATGTGGTCGCTGTGTGCTCTTAAGGGAAATTGTGCTTGGTGCAGACAGCTGCATCTGGAAATACTGTGCGTATCTATTTTTGTTCCAAGGGGACATCCCACCAGGTGTCAGTGGTGAGGATTGATGCTCCTTGATTACTGGCCCAGAGAAGGGGCTTCATACCAACCAATTAATATAAAATGCTTTTGTAGTAATATGATCTTTGATTATTCATTAATATCTTTCTTTCCTTTTTCATTCCATTCCTTTTCATTTATTCTTTTCATGCCTTTTGCTATCTTTATATGCTCTTTATTATGATATATTCCAACCATTTGGCCAAATGATCTGAGAAAACCCAATTTTCCATATTTTATTACTTCCATCATCTTTTTTACACTGTTTCCTCTTTTCTTTTAGTTTCCCTTAAGTCACAGTTAAACTCTCCTGTAATTATTATACCAATATTTACAAATACACAGTCCAATATTTTCTAAACTAGATTTTCCCTTTCTTTATCAATCATATATGCATATACACCAATGATTTTATACACCTTTTCTTGCTATATTACGTCTACAGTTATCAATCTTCCCAAAATTTTCACTACTCTTTTACATAAAACTGCTATTCCTGAACACTCTTCATTCCCTATATTCCATATTATTTCTCTGTCCCATATTTTTTTGTGTCTGTAATCTTTCATGTGTCAGAATTCTTATGTCCCCAAAACAATGTCAACATCACATTTGTTACACTATTCTAAGTTGCTATCCTTCTGTAATAGTTTCCATACTATTAACATTCACTGAAAGAATTGTTAAATTATTTATTTCCCTGTTTTTTAGTTTAAGAGACACAGCCCTGTACTATTTTCTTATAAGAAATGATTTATCCATTCCCTTTCTTCTTTTCCTTTATATTAATGGTTTAGGTTTTCTTTTTTCTGTCTTTTACCCTTATACCAATGGAATTCTTTTTTCTTCTTGCCATTTCCAACTTATATCGTCTTCATCACTGACTTATGATTCTATCTGTAATTCATCTCCTTTATTATTTTTTTCAGTATCGCCCTTTTTATTGAAATTTCATCTATTTCTGTCTCATCTTCAGTCCTTTCTTGTTGTTTCTTGTTAGTCTGATTTATAATACTTAACTTGTTCTCTTTTTCTTTACAATCCATGTATAAATGTTCCAGTTTTTTTACATTCATAACATTGAAATTCACATTTTTTTTGCTTCATTTCCTGTTTTACCACATACATAACTTTTCTGTCACAACTATTAACTAAATGTCCTTTTCAACGAAAATAACTGTCATTGCTTGCCCCAATATTTTACAATACCCATGTTATCATCAACATTTATAATACTTGGAATATGTACAATTTTTCCATTTCATTTTCAGAGTGACATTGCAATTCCATGCTCCAGTCCATAAACCCCTATTGTCATAAACTTCTGAAATGTCTATTATTTCTTTACATATATTTTTAAATGTTCTTTTAAAGTTTCTTTCCATTTTGGTTTGAAACTACATGAACTTTCTTTTATTTTCCTGAAAATATGATTTTATATTATACTCACTCCAAGTATTATTATTTTTTTCATATTCACACATAAATCTCTCCATACTTTTTATAGGTTCATAGGTGTGTACTACGCTAATGGCCCTGGAGCCTTTACAAGCTTAGCCCATAGGATTACCCTGGCATCATGCCACCCAACCTTAGTTCCCAGTGCCTCTGTCGAGTAGAGCCACTGGAGTGATCCTTGGGGTGAATTTTCTATTTCCTATCCACTCATCAAGATTTCTCTTGAAGAGGGCCAGTGAGGTGTTCTGTTTGACATGTATGGGAAGTCTATTCCATAGCATGGGCAGTCTCTGGGTTATGAACCTGTCACTCCAGCATGTTTTGTTGATTATGGTAATGAGGTTGAGGTCCCTGGAGTGTGTGGTGCACAGAGACTGGGATTTCTTTAGATGTAGCATTTCTAACAGAGCTGGGTCAGATATGGCTTTGAAGTCAAGCAGAGATCACCTTTAAGTAGGCAATATGAAACAGAGAATAGTTGGAGTTTTTTGAGTCTGTCCATACAGGACAAGTGTTTAAGGCCTCTCCAGTTGTTGCAGGTGTCTAGTGAGGTACATGCCAACTGGAGGATTGTACTTGATGATTGGCCTAATGAGGAAAGAGTAGAGGGAAACAATGACCTCTTTCTTCCTGGATGCAAAACCCTTAGTAATGAGATGTGCCACATAGAAGGACTTTCTGACCACAGTGGCAATGTGGTGGTCAAAAGAGAGGTTCCTGTCAATCTCTGTTCCCAGATCTCTTATAACGCCTTGTGTTCAGTGGACTACCATCGATCTGGTAATTCATGAGAATTGGGTTTTTCCCAAATGGGGATAATGACACATTTTTTGGCATTGAGCGTAAGGCCATGGTTCTGACACCAGTCATTTGTCTTAGTGAGGCCTTTCTGCAGGATGTCAACATCACTTAGGGAGTTAATAATAGTTCCCAACCTGCAATCAACTGTGAACTTTGTCAGCCAGAGTCCCTTCATGTTGGACTGGACTTCACAGAAGTAGATACCAAACAGAAGAGGACCCAGGACCAAACCCTGTGGGACTCCACTCATGACTGTTCAGCAGTTTGCCTTGGAGTCAGCTAATTTCACACTGTGGGTTCTATCTGTGAGACAGTTTGCAACCTGCTTAGTGATATAGGGGTTGATACCTAGCTTAGTGAGTTTTTCTATGATTCCTGAGTGTGGAATGGTATCAAAGGCCTTGGCCAGATCAAGGTAGGCTGTATGAACCACCTTGCCTTCATCCACAGCTCTGGTGACTAACTCAAAGTCATCAACCAAGTTGAGCAGGCATAATCTACCCTTCACAAAACCAAACTGTGTGGGATCCATAGTTTGGAGATTCTCTATATCCTTGTTTAGTAGGTCCATGATGATGTGTTCCATAGCTTTGCATATCAGATTTGTCAGGCTAATGGGGAGATAGTTTCCAGGGTCTGTAGTCACTCCTCCTTTGTGGAGAGGGATGACTGAAGCAGTGCACCATTTGGTAGGGAGAAAGCCTGAGGTGAGGCTGTGATTGAACAGGGCACACAGGTGAGGTAGTTCATGTAGAACACAGTCAGGGATATTGTCAGGTCCCATAGAAGCTGTATTCTTGGCCTTGGACAGTGCTGTTTTAACCAGTGGAGCAGTAATATTGGGTGCCTGGCAATCTACTGGTATTGTGATTGGTCTTTTGGTGGGGGGAGTGAGGGGTAAAGTTGGCACTGAATCTGTCAGTCAGTATATTGGCAATATATGTTGGCTCGGTATAGGAGGTACCATTGTGCAGTAGCTCAGAGCAAATTTGGGTATTGCTGTGGAGATTCTTTACATAACTATAGAAGGCCTTGTGGTAGTCTTTACTATCTGCTGCAATTCTGTTTTCATAGCTAGCTTTAGAGGATTTGATTAGGGATCTCAACCTTATGTTGAGGCTGATAAGAGAGTTTTTCCAGTCTTGGGACTTCACCTTATTCTGCATCAGCTTCCTCCTTCTGTTGTAGAGTTTGTTTATGGCAGGAGACCACCAGATTGGCTTCCTTATTTTGGAGGAGAGTATCTTGGGTATGGCGAGATCCATGCATTTGTGTAGGTGTTCGTATAGTGCATTGGTGTATGATTCGGTGGTCATGCAATTATTCTCCATTTGCATGGGTGCCGTGAAGTTAGCCACCTATGTTTTTAGGCGCTCAACGTTAGCTTTGGAGAAGTTTTTTATGGAGGTTACCTTTGTGGGGGTGGGGTAGGAGAGATGTGGATTTCAAAGGTGATTAGTTTGTGGTCGGATCTAACCAGGGAGGAGTTGACTATTGGTGTAGAGCAACAGTAGACCATGTTAGTAATGACCAGGTCAAGGATGTTGCTACCTTTAGTGGGGGTAAAAATGAGCTGGTCCAGGGCATTGGAATTAATGAATTCCAGGAAACGTTGGGCAAGTGTATTGGTACATGAGTGGTTTACCCCCGGTTAATGGAAAGGTAGTTGAAGTCACCCAGTATGAGAGTGTTAGGTTGGACCCTAATATTCTCCAGGGTGTTTAGGAACATGGAGTGTGAGTCTTGGGACATGGTTGGGGACCTATAGCAGGCTATGACCTGAATTGCTGTCTTACCAAATGTAAGCTGCACCTGAAGTATCTCTGATGCATTATGTTGGGCTAACAGTCTGGAGGTGTGCACATCCTTTATGAATATGGAAACACCACCACCACCTTTGGGGCTTCGGTCCAAGTTCTGGGGCCAAAAGGTGTGGAATGAGTTATAGCGTGGTAGTGCAGGGGTGCTTTCTGCTGCCTTGAGCTAGGTCTCTGCTATGGCACAAATTTTGGTGTTATCCATTTTAAGGAGTGCTTCGAGCAATTGAATTTTGAGATTTAGACTTCTAACATTGAGCAGCATGACCCTCAGTTCGCATTTGTTTGTAGCTGTTACAATGGTAATTTGGTCTTTGGAACACCACCTAAAAAAGGCATTACAGGGGTGGCAAGAGCCTTGGCCAGTATCCGGAAGCCTAGGGGTGACAGATGCAGGCCATCTCTGGCAAAGCATCGAGGTCTGTCAACCATGTCATCCTAGGCAGACAGATACTGGATCCCTTAGAATGACACCAGAAACTTAGCCAATTGTTGAAATCAATCATTTTCTGCTTGTACTGTGGTATCATTCTGGGTGATGGTAAGATGCTGCTCAGGGCTAGGATCATACCTGACTGGGCTACATAATCCGAGAGCTCTTCCATGTCTCTTTTCATGTAGTCCAGGGAGGTACGTCTCAGGCCACTTACACCCACATGTACAATGACAGAGTCATATTTGTACCTGCTTTTGAGGGATCCGAGAGCATGCGTTATGTGGTGGATCCTGGCACCTGACAGGCAGCTGACTGGTACTTTCTCCTTATTCAACCTAGTGAGTGGGACATCAGTGTGCCTCACTTTTGAGTCACCTATGACTAGTGTGTTGGGCATGCTGTTTTGCCTTAGGGGCTTTGGTTGAGGGGCACACTGTTTATGGGAGTTATGTTTCTTGTGACTAGTGTTGTCTTGTGGTGGTTGAGTGTGTTTCTGCCTTGGAGGTCTCTGCTGTTTGGGTAGATTTCATTGACAGCCTCCGTGAAAGTGTGTGTGTGATTTGTGTTTTTATGTGAAGGCAGTGCTGGTGTGTTTTCTGGAGGGCTATGTGTTCCATGTGGTGTGGTGCAAGTGTTGACCTTATACTCTTATAGTCTCAAAGAAAATGTCACAAGATGTCTCTTTGTTATTCAAAATAAGTGCTCTTAACTTTTCTGCTTTTACACCCAAAGGTAAAACTATATTGTCCCATAACTCATATCTGTTCAACTCCTGATCTATTTTATTTTGTATTCTTACTACAAATTTTCTTTTTACATTGTCCTCTTTTTTTTCTCTTAACCCTTCTCGTGTAGCTGCTACTGTCTTTGTGTATGTTTTTTTTTGTCTTTCCACTGCCTTCTTCTGGTCTTACTTCTATATCTCCTTCATTTATCATTTCCATAATGTCTCCACATGAATTCTTATTCTTTGGTTCACTTTGGTTTATCATTTCTTGCAGTACATCGTCCCTCAAAGCTCCCAATTGGCGGGTTGGAACTATACACTCCTCTCCAACTGTCTCCTCGATCTGATCAAACAGTTTTTTTTGAATAGCTTCCTATGAGTCTTGTACTTCTACACCACTTGCTTTTCTGAGTTGGCATTCACCTCCACTCACTTCTATTGGTTTTCCATCTCATGCAGTCTCCTCCCAGCCACCTAGGAAAGGGACATGTGCACGTACTTGTGTATACTAACACAGCAAGTGCTGATTGTGAGATAGGGAAATTCTCTGATGTTCTGACCAAATTTCCTCTATTTGAATAAATAAAATAAAAACAAAAAATATACTTGTTTCCCACCTTTCTGAACTAGTATAGCCCAGTTTTCAGGTTATTGCTGAATCCAGGGCTGTGTTACAAGTTTCTGTGTTGCCCATACCTTACTTGGATAGAAGGAAGTTTCTCTGTTCACCTGTGAGATAGGGGAGCTTTGAGCAGCCTATCTGTCCTTGGAGGAGTGGTTTCAGCCCAGAAGTTAGTAGTTTATTGGCTATTTTGGGCTAATTTCTATATCGTTCACTTCCCTGCTATAAAAACAGCATTTGTGCAGTTTTGCGTGCTGGGCAGCGCCGGTTAGCTAGAGTTAAACTATTCTCAGCTCCACAAAGTCTACTCTTCAAATTTTCCCTTGGAACTAGACAAACCTTCAACTTTAGCACTCAAACCATTCATTTCACAGTCAAGCACTTGCTTAAAACTCATAGCAAGCACTAATTAACCCTAGCACTAGACCCCCCCTATACTGTCCAGAAGGACAAGGCTTTCTATTCGTCCCCATCAGCCAATCAGAAAAACAGCTCACTCTACCTGTTCGGCCATGTCCAAAGGGCAGTTTCCAGTGTACTCTTCAGTCCAACTGGTGAATCTGGGCATTTTGAGGAAATGTTACAACTGCCTCATGTACACAGACAACCCCATCCTCCTACCACCAAACACTAATATATGTGAGAGATGCAATTATACAGCCAAACTGGAGGCAAAGCTCTCTCAACCCAAGACTGGAACTGACAGTCAAGAGGAGAAGGGCAATACTTGCAATACACCACCAGTCTCACATAGACCTAATAAACCAACACCGGCAAATAACACATATGAATACATGAAAACATACTCGGAAGCACTAAATAAAAATCTGCAAAAGCAACAGAGACCTCCAAAGCAGACATCCTAGCAACCTCCACGCCCCATCACCAACCATGAAACACATAATTCACATAATCAGTGTGCCACACAATCACAGCCCTTAAGGCAAAATAACATACTCAACACACTAGTAATAGGTGACTCTATAGTCAGGCACACTGACGTCCCACTCACTAGGCTGAACAAGGAGAAGGTTACTGTTAGCTGCTTGTCAGGAGCCAGGATCCGCCACATAACACAAGCACTCAGGTCACTCCAGAACAAGTACAAATATGACTCTGTCATTGTCCATTTTGGTGTGAATGACCTGAGACGTACCTCCCTGGACTACTTAAAAAGAGACATGGAAGAGCTCTCTGATCATGTAGCCCAGGCTGGTATGACCCTGACCCTGAGTAGCATCCTGCTCTCACCAAGAATCATGCTACAGTATAAAGTAAAAATGATCAATTTCAACAATTGACTAAGTTTCTGGTGTCATTCAAAGGGGATCCAGTATCTGTCACCTGCACCTGTCACCCTTAGGCTTTTGAATACTGGTCAAGGCTCTTGCCATCCCCATAGTGCCTTTCTTAGGCAAGGCTCAAAAGACAAACCCACCACCATAAACAGCACAAGTAACCAAAAACTGAGGCTACTGCTACTCAACGCCAAAAGTCTAAACCTCAAAATGCACACACACTTGAGGCACTCCTCAGTATGGCGAACATCGACATCTGTGCAGTAACAGAAACCTGGTTTAAGGCTTCTGAAAGCACCCCAGCACTACTAGGCTATAACTCATACCATACCTTTCGGCCACAGAACCAGGACCGAAACACAAAAGGCGGGGGTGTATCCATATTCATCAAGGATACCCACACCTCCAGGTTAGTGGCACATCACAATGCATCAGAGATCATCCATGTGCAACTAACAACGGGCAAAACTGCAAACCAAATTGTATCACCCACCATGACCCAGGACCCCCATTCCACATTTCTGGAGACAATGGGAAATATGAAGGTCCTACCAAACACCCTAATACTGGGTGATTTCAATTACCCAAACATAAACTGGGAGAACTACTCAAGTACTAACTCCCTTGCCCAACGCTTACTAGAATTTATAAACTCGAATGCCCTAGATCAACTAGTCAACACCCCCACCAGAGGGAACAACATATTGGACCTGGTCATCACCAACATGGGCGACAGGTGTTCCACCCCGGAAGTCAACCCCTTGCTGGTTAGATCAGACCATAGACTAATTGCTCTGGATATCCACATTCCGCCCCCACCCCCAATCAAGGAAACCACCATGAAAAACTTTTCAAAAGCAAACTTCACGTTACTTAAGGCTGAGGTGGAAAGGTTCACAGCCCCCATGCTAAAGGACAATGCTGTCCAAGCTGCTGAAACCTTTACAAAGGCACTCTATGAGCATCTGCAGGAATGCATGGATCATGCTATCCCAAGTAAAACCAAGACTCACTCCTCCAAGAAAAGGAAACCAGTCTGGTGGACCCCTGCCATAAACAAGCTGTATAAAAGAAGGAAGAAACTAGTAGAGAAAAGAGTAAAATCCCAAGAAGGAAAGACATCCCTGATCAGTATCAGCAAGAAACTACGATCCCTCATTAAATCATCCAAGGCTAGTTTCGAAAGAAAAATTGCCAATGACTCCAAAGATAACCACAAAGCATTCTTTAGCTATGTCAAGAACCTAAGTGGAAACTCTCAGATCTGCTCTGAGTTAGTGCAGAATGGCACAAAATACACTGAACCAACTGATATTGCCAACATTCTGGCAGACAGGCTTAGTGCAAACTTCATCCCCTCTCACCCCCTAAAGGGCCGATAACCATACCAGAAAAATGTAGGGCCCCATCAATCACCGACACACAGGTTAAAACAGCCCTATCCAAAGCCAAAAATACAGCTTCAATGGGACCGGACAGTGTCCCAGGCTGTGTCTTACAACATCTCCAAAATGAACTAACCCCTCACCTAAACACATTGTTCAAACTCAGCCTCTCTACAGGCTACGTACCCACAGAATGGCGCACAGCTACAGTTATCCCGCTCCACAAAGGTGGAGCCACAACATACCCCGGGAACTATCACCCTATAAGACTGACTAGCCTGGTCTACAAGGCTATGGAGTGCATCGTCATGGAACTCATTAACAGAGACATTGGGAACCTCCAAACCTTGGACCCTACCCAGTTTGGCTTTGTTAAGGGCAGATCATGCCTCCTAAACCTGGTGGACTTCTTTGAGACAGTTACCAAGGCATTAGACGAGGGAAAGGAGGTCCACACAGCCTACCTAGACCTCGCAAAGGCATTCAACACCATTCCCCATTCTAGTATTATAGACAAGCTCACCAGCTTGAACATAAACCCCTGCGTCACGAGATGGGTTGCCAGCTGGCTCATGGATAGAACCCACAAGGTGAGAGTTGCAGGCTCTATGTCCGACTCTAAACCGATTACAAGTAGCATCCCCCAGGGCTCAGTCCTAGGACCCCTCCTGTTCGGTATATACTTCTCAGAGGTACAGGCAAGCATAGGAGGACTATGGCTGACCAAGTTCACAGACGACTGGAAACTAGGGGCCATAATTGATTCCCTGGCTGATACAGACACTCTCCAGAAGGGTCTCACTGAGACGGATACCTGGTGTCAAAATCATGGCCTCAAACTAAATGCCAAAAAGTGCATAGTCATCCCCTTTGGAAAAAACAAAGTACCCATGAAATACCACATAGGTGGTAGTCCCGTAAATACAGAAAATGTAATAAGGGATCTGGGATCCCAAGTAGATAGTAATCTCTCCTTTAATAATCATATTGCCAAGGTGGTTAGAAAATACTTCTATGTGGCCCACCTAATCACAAAAGGGTTCGCATCTAGAACAAAAGAGGTTATTGTGCCTCTCTACCCATCACTCATTAGACCCATCATAGAATACAGTGCCCCATTTGGGATGTACCTTACAAGACATCTGCAACAGCTGGAAAGACCACAAAAGTACCTCACCAAGAGGAATACTGGCCTCAAACAGATGCCCTATGCAGCCCGATTAAAAAAACTCCAGCTGTACTCGGTTGCTTACCGCTTACTCAGAGGTGATCTCTGCCTGACATACAAGGCCATGTCCAACCCAGAATTGATGGACATGCTCCACCTAAAAAAAACAAATCCCGGAGAGCCACACGCTCTAAAGATATAAACCTCACCACAATGATAAATAGAACATGCTGGAGGGATAGATTCCTGTCCTAGAGACTCCCCATGCTTTGGAACAGGATTCCAATATATATCAGGCACAGCCCCTCACTACCACTCTTCAAGAGAAACCTTGACGGGTGGATGGGAAACAGAAAATTTACCCCGGGGATCACTGCAGTGGCTCTGCTGGACAGTGGCGCAGGGAACTAATGGCTCTGCTGGACAGGGGCACAGGGAACTAATCTAAGGGGGTGGCGAAAGCCAACACATTCTGGCTAGGCTTATAAATGCCCTTGGGCAGATAGCATTGTACTTACCTATGAACCTATGAACCTAATACCACCCTCAGGTCTCCCCTAAAAAGAGGCCAATAGTCTAGTGGGACTAACCCACTTACTGATGGATGGATGGATGGATGGATGGATGGATGGATGTATAAATAAATAAATAAAATGTACACATAAACATCAAAATATAATGTTATCACCATGGATGACTTCAGCCTTCAGTTTGGCATCAACACAAATATTGTATTATGTAATGGCTTAAGGTAGATTATTTGACATGATTCATCAATTAATAAGCTCTATTTGTTACTCTGATAAGCATTCTGTACTTGACTGGGTATTGAGAAGCACACAGGAAAGACCAAATGCACTAACGGTGATCACATTGACTGGGTCTTAACTACCAAATAAAAAAAAAGAAGTGCACTAATGGTGATGATCCTTGCACACCAACCATTGTATTATTACTGTTCTTTTCTCTAACAAAACTTTCTCTCCAAAACACCTGACACTATTACCAATATACAATGAACATGCAGCATTTCTATCTAAACTTGCATTATAGCTAGTTGTCTTTACATACTTTAACATTTTGTCGGACAACTTTGTTACTAATATTATAAACGACAAGAAACTATCTTAACTTGCAACATTTACTGTATATTCTGTTGATAATCAGTATCTTGTTATTGTATTAAAGCCAACAACCTGTAATGTTGTTTACTATTGCTACAACTTTCTATCTATGATGTGGAGCTTTTCTCCCTGGGCATCCACTGAAAAAGGACCTGCATCCAGTCGGAATTTCCCGGTAAATAAATAAATAAATAAATAAATAAATAAATAAATAAATGTGACTGGCCTTGTGTTACTTCACAAAAGGACTGCAATTTTGCATTACAATACCGTCTGAGAAGGACAATGGTGTCATTCAGAAAGTATAATGCACTTAACACAAACAAATGTAGACTTGTATTTAGCAGTGTGTGTTGAAATATATACAGCAGGTCCAAAGGTTTGTGGGCTGTGTTGTCTCATGCATTTTATTAATCCAGACCTAATTGTACATAGTGCGAACAGTTCACTCCTTGTGGCTGTGTAGAACAATACACACACACACACACACACACACACACACACACACACACACACACACACACACACACACACACACACACACACACACACACACACATATGTGCCCAGCAATTACATACACTTTCTTGAATGGACACATCTCACATGTCTTTGTGATAAAATGAAACGTACTGCACCCCCCCTCCTCTCAAGTGTCCTTGATTTTACAGAACACCTCTGATTTGCCTCATTTTGTTTCTGCTCTTAAGAAACTTTTTTCTCATGAATTGAGTCAATAAAGTTAAACATTATTGTTCATCAAAAATGCATTTTGAAGAAAAGTCTCTTCTGATCCGACTTCTTGAACAAATGAGCTCCCTGTCTCTTGCTCACTCAATCTCTCTCTCTCTCTCTCTCTCTCTTGCTCTCAAACACACACACACACACACACACACACACACACACACACACACACACACACACACACACACACACACACACACACACACACAAAGTCTCTCTCTCTTTTATTCTTTATTTTTTCCTCCTTATTAAATGTGACTTTTTAAAACTGTACTTAATGAAGGCTAAGTAAAATGTCAAGTGTTTGTAACTACTATTTTAGTTACTCATGCTAGTTGTGTTTTTTTTTTCTTTTCTTCTAACTTTTTAACACTCAGTAAACAGCAAAGCCATGTTTATTGAGAGTAAAAGATGGCAGATGTTTGTTTTTTTTCAGTCACTGGTTCATAGGATCATAGAAGGTTACTAGGCTAATATGCTGCCATGAAGCAGTGGACTAGTTTTTTTAACAGGTGATATCTGTACATTAACACACTGTTCTAGAACGTTCATTCTCCAATAGAGTGACAATGTACCTTTAGACCATTATCTAAGAAATAGTAAAGGGCAAAACAGAAAGTGCCCAGAATGGCACATTTCCAAGTTTAGTTCTTGTGGAGGTGTGTATTTAATTCATTTTTAAATTACTCTACCTTAGGTTAGAGGCAAGATGATTCCAAAGTTTTCTGACTTGTACTGAGTAACATGTATTATGATACTTTAGTTGAAGGGAGAGAAATGCATCTACTTTCTGACGATCTGAGATTCCCCTGGAACAGTGCACCAAGTGAGAGTTGGACAAAGACAAGTAGTGTGAATTAAAGAAAATTCTGTGAGCAAATTCAGTCAGATGGCTGGAAAATTACAGCCCATGAAACTCTCTCTCTCTCTCTCAGACAGACAGACACAGTAATGACTATGACCATGCTGCCTAGCAATGAAACAAGCAGTTCTGTTATAGGCTGTCTCACGTTTTTGCTGTAATGAGGAAGAAAGGCATGTAAGAATGTGCAGAGAACACAGCAATGAGAGAAGGTAATATGTGGTAGCAGTAGTGATACAGGATGTTGAAATGAGGAATGGTTTTACTTAATGTACTTCTGTTGTTAGAGGTATCACTGAATACAATCATCTTTCTATACATATACTGCTAATCAGCTTGAACAACCTTATTCTAAAATGCTGTTACAGAAGAATTCCAAGATTTATAGGGCTATGCTAAGAGAAAGAATCTGTCCTTCTGCCCTGTTTCATATAGATTAATAAGTGATTATTTGTGTGTTCTCCTTCGGTGCTCTCTTCTGTTAATTACTAGTTGAATTCTTGTAACAATACATTTTCAGCAAGGACCACAATGGCTAAAGGAAACGCATTTGCCATTTTCTTAAATAATTAATTTCTAAAGGACAATGTTGTCATATTATAATAGACCTTCACTATGTTTTCAACAGACTCACTCTTTTCTCAAGTTTCAAGACAACATACAAACTGGATCCAAACAAAGCACAGGGAGGAGACGGAATTAGTAACAATGACCTGAGAACACTTCAGCATGAACTTACCATACCATTATATCTATTATTCACTAGGTCATATAAATATGGGGAGATTCCTTAAGATTGGAGACGTGCTTATTAAACCTGTTTTTTTAAGGGAAAGGGGAGTAGGACAAACCCAGAGTCATACAGACCCTTCTTAAGTCTACTTTCATGTGGAAAAATAATGGAGAAGGCAATATTGGATAAGTTATTGTCAGAACTGGATAGTTGGGACTTGAAACCATATATCAGCATGCATATGTTAAAAACAGATCTATTACCCCCTGTAACATGACGTTCTATAACAATATAATAACAGCTATGAATGAAAAATTGTGCTGTGATGTAATTTATATAGATTTAACTTCAGCATTTGACAGGGTCATACACATAGCACTGATCAATAAATTAGTACAACTAGGTATTGATGTACTCTTGATAAGATGGATAGCTGCATGGCTTTCAGATAGGATATGTAAAGTACCATACAGCAACTGGGCAGACGAAATCCTTGGTTACAGTCAGGGTGTCCCACAGGCCTCTGTCCTAGGCCCTTACTTGTTTAGATTGTATCTTTCAGACCTAACTTCTTCATCTGAGGTGTTCTACAGTCTATATGCAGATGACCTGAAATTGGGTAAATGGATTACATGTGTTACAGATAAGGCATGTCTGCAAAATAACTTGACTAAATTGACCATTTGGGCACAGGAGAATAATATGCTGATAAATATATCAAAAACTAAGCATGTGAGATTTGGTAGGCATAAACTGAAAGATGAATATTTAATACAGCACACAGTGATTGAAACTGTAGACTCATTTAAGGACCTGGGTATATGGGTAGATTCAGCTATGGTTTTTTCTAATCATATCAGCCAATTGGTTAATGATAGTTATAGAACTATAGATTGTATAAAAAGATTTATAAAGTCTAGGAAATCAAAAATAATGAAGTCATTGTTTGTTAGTTACATTTGATCCAAACTTGAGTATGGAATAACAATATGGAAACCCTATAAGAAAACAAGCATGAGTAAACTGGAAAGAGTACAACAGAAATATACCAAGGGTATCCATGGATGTGAAAACTGAAGTTATTATGAAAGACTAAAATGTCTGAACTTGTACAGTGTCTCTTACAGACATCTAAGAGGAGATCTTATTCAGGTATATAGGGCATTTAGTGACAACTACATCTGGGAATGTTTGGGGTTATCAAAAAGTACTAGAGAATCATCTGACAACCTATGTAGGAGATTCTATAGGACTGATCTCTGACAGAGTTGCTGATGTACGGAACAGACTACCAAATTAAATTAAAGAATTAAAGCAAGTACTAGTTTAGATATTTTTAAGAACAGCCTGGACAATTACTATGGGAACAAGTGTTTCTGTATATTGACAAGCTAGAAGGGCATTAATGCCCGTGCTTGAAATATTTGTATGTATGTATGTATGTAACATAGACTTATGTAAGTGCAATAAGAAGTCTAAGTCTTGCATTAAAACGTGAGCTCTTTGCTAACCATGCCTTCAGCTTCTGCTCAAATCTATGGGCATGTTTTCTTTTGGTATAAAATCAGCAGCAGTGGAGACCGGAAGAGAGCTTACCAGAACTGTTCCCAGACAGATACTTACAATACTGAAGCACTGTATCCTCATTACAAGGCATTTATAATAAAGTACAGTCAGTAGATAATCTTCATACTTTAAGTAAATAAAATAATCAGACACTATAATCCATAACTGTAGCCTAAACAAAAAAGGGAAAAAAAAGACAAATAAAATGTCTTTCTCATTCAATTATTATGTGTTATTGTCCAGCTAAACCCACATTTCACTGTACTGAGTATTATCCAGACTCCCTGTGCCTGTTTCCTAAGGTGAATCAGTGGGAGATGTTCAGTTTACATTTTATGCATGAAATAAATAAAATCATCAAACTTTGTATTTATCCATTGTGTTTTAAGCACACGCTCTAGGGATCTAAACCTCACCACAACAATAAATAAGATGTGCTGGAGGGATAGATTCCTGTCCCAGAGACTTCCCATGCTTTGGAACAAGATCCCAATCTACATTAGGCAGAGCTCCTCACTAACACTCTTCAAAAGAAACCTTGACGAGTGGATGGGAAACAGAAAGTTTACCTCGGGGATCACTTCAGTGGCTCTGTTGGACAGAGGCACAGGTAGCTAATCTAAGGGTGTGGTGAAAACCAACACATTCTGGCTAGGCTTATAAATGCCTTCGGGCAGATAGCCTAGTACCCACCTATGAACCTATGAACCTATAAGCTTACAGTGCAGAAAATGGTGCTTTACCACCTTACCAACATCCAGACATTCCATTATAAATGTATTGCTCCACGCATATTACTCTATCTATTCTTATTACCTGTAGCTACATAGCTGGTATCTTCCCAGAACCAGAAGTCGGTCCCTAATCTTCAAAAAAAACAAAAAAACAAATATAACCGAGTTGAGTAATAACATACATTTCTTTTTCAGTAGCTCATTCATTAGATACAAGATTCTTGGCCATGCCATGGACATTTCTTGCTATAATTTTTAGCATATTATTGCTCAGACCCCCACTCTGAAATGCTCAACTGTCAAGACAGAGTTCAGTCTAAGATGGTATTTTTCCACATATTCTGTAAAAAATCATCTTCTTAGTTGGATGTGCTCACTAGCAGCGTAATAGTTTATAAAGCAGGGTCATAAGATGCTACAATGAAACATTCTCAGAAAAAAATTGAAAACCACCACAGTTATGTGCATAACTCACAACTGTCTAGAATTTCATAGAATGTCCAGATTTTTGCCTCATATTTTTGGTCTGTCACTCATAAAATGTGTGGTTTTCTGGCAAACCATTGAGAATCGAAGTCGCTAAATAATGACAAACATTTCAGATTCTAACTTCATATCCTTCAGAAAA
The DNA here is from genome assembly GCF_019279795.1 of Protopterus annectens. Lineage (NCBI taxonomy): Eukaryota > Metazoa > Chordata > Ceratodontiformes > Protopteridae > Protopterus > Protopterus annectens. The sequence continues at coordinate 722,236,132 of NC_056749.1, read as the reverse complement.
ATGCTTGTCAGTGCAGAACTTGCTATTCTATTAGCTTTCCGAGTTTATTAGAGCACCATGTAAAACCTGTCTCTGATTTTAGGCCTTTATCCCCCTATTATTTTTTGCTTTCTTCCTAATTCTTGTGTTAGGAAATTGAGATGTATAATTATGAGCCTGCATTTATATTTATTTGATTAATGCACACTTTATTTGTTTTCATTATTCTACAAATTTACACAATTACCATTTTTTCTGATTAACACATGCACATGATGATTAATGTTTTTTTTTTCAGTTCAATATATTTTTGCAGCCCAAAAGGACTTTTTGTATACCTTGTGTGAAACCACCCACTGGTAGGATATAACCACATTTATAGTAACTGAGCAAGATGCAACACCATTTGATATTGATGGGAAAAATGGGTTGAAAATATTTAAAGATGTCTGTTATTGGCCTGGCTTTCACTCTGTATACAGCTTGTAACTGTTGTTTGCATTTAGAATCAATAAACTGCAGTGTTTGGGTTCCTCTTACAGACTTTATGTGCAATAGCTTGCAGGCTTATTTACTGAAAGTCTGCACTTTTGTTTTCATAGCTAGGAGTTCAAGGCTTGATATTATCTTATCATTGGCCATAATTGATACAAAAAAATCACTTTATTTTAAATGTGCAGCAGTCTCTACATTTAAAATAAAACAAGCAATCAAAATGGGAAGACATTGCTGCAAATGGATACTGTAAGTAGCCTTTTCACATTCAGTGGGTATGGTCAGGTCTGGAGTACCCTTTTACAACCAGCACCAGGGTTAGAGGCAGTTATATAATGAAGTATCACATTAAAGCTGAAATGCATTCTCAGGAAATAAACAACAGAGTTAAGTACAGAATAATTAGAGAGCTGCATGCAACAATGCCCTAAAACTTAATTGTAAAATAAAAACAAATGGGGGATAACGTGATATATGCGGAATATTAGGAATATATATTACAGAACTAGCCATAATATCTGGAGGACAGTGGTAGATACTGCAAAGGAACAAATGTAGGCAGAGAACAGTAACAGGCCAGCACTGTTTTTAGTATTAGTAAGACATATGATACACAGTTTCAGTGACCTTGAAATCAATGGTCCTTATTGTCCAGAATGCCTTACAACATACTAGAAGCTAGCCACTACACTACAGTTAATCCTTAGAACTGATTATAAAGATCACCTTACGACAACACTGCTTCTCAAAAAACAACATCTTTCTCTTTTTCAGCTTCCAAGTGCTATTACACATGCAGTAAATGGATTTACATAGATCAAATATGAGATGATCTGAAGGAGGTGTGTTGGTGGTGTATGCTGTGGAGAAAGTGGGGCCTAAACCTATACTGGCTTAGTGTAAAATGTCTTGCATATCTGCATATATGTGTCAAGAAATCCTAGGCATAAGCTAGATGTGGTCCTAGTAAGGAAAGAGCTTTACCTATATGCAAGCAGCATGACAAACCGACCAGGGAGAAACTTGGAAAGACAGTGTTGCCCTAAACAGACATAAACCTTACAGCTGTCCCACAAGTAGTTACTGTGATGCCCCACCACTGAACCAGTAATCAACAAGCCTCAATCCTCTCCACTGGCAACAGTGGGGGATGTACATTGGGAGGATGACAAGTATACATACAGTATTTCCAGATGCAGCTCTCTGTATCAAGTGAAATTTCCATTAAGAGCACACAGAGACCACAGTCAGTCCGAGCTGTTTTTTTCCCTGTTTCTTTAGATCCCCAATAAGACTCCCCACTGGCACAGCTATAGAGTTGAAATTTCAGTTGAGTGACCAAGCCAAGACCTCCAGCACCCTCTCTGTCCAACCAGTGCTTCGTGTCCCTGCCCAAGTAGTTCACACACACACACACACACACACACACACACACACACACACACACACACACACACACACACACACACACACACTCTTTGAGGTTTGATTTACACACACACACACACACACACACACACACACACACACACACACACACACACACACACACGCACACACACCTGGGAAATGATGGCACAGGTTTACTAGCTATGCCCCTTCTGCCCAGACTATAAGGTAGTTTCTACTGCCACCAATCAGTCCTTATCACCTACTTTAAGGCCCTTAACAAAGGGTGTCCAATCTTACTGTGTAATGTTACTATTAATACAAAGAGTAGTTTGAACAAGAGCAAGGCTATTAGGAGTGGCACACACAGTGTCACCAAATAATATGCAAGTACCCTCACAACTTAAATATCTCTAGACAGATCAGCCACAATGAAAGGTTTAAATATATTTAATAAAAAATAATAAACGAACAAGACAATACTAAATATATATTTACAATGACATCAGAGTTCAGAATCACAGGAAATAGTTAAAACAACAATCTAAGCTAAGCTTTGCTATATGCCTGACTATATCTAAGAGAATTACTATACCCTAGTTAACTTACAGAGCAAGGCAAATTTGTGAGTGTATCTTGATGTTGTCAGGTCTAAGACAGAATACAGAATGCTGTGTCTCACTCTGAAACTTCTTAAATTAATATCTCAAATATAACTGCTGGGATAGCTTGCAGAATGACATCATTTTTGTCATCTGACTCTATCCCAGGTAAAACCCCCACTGCTGGAAATTGGCAGTATTTAGCATCTACCTATGAAAATACATAGACAAGGGCTTTTCCTTAGATCTTTGATCAATGCTGGAAGTCATAAAACAATAAAACACTTCCAAGACAATACAGAAAGTTTTAGACATTGTGTCTTGTTGCCACCATAAAGTAATTTAATTTCAGCTATTTTTCTGAAATTTACTAGACTGAGGTTAACCTCCTGTATCCCAGTTTCCACTGTTAGAATATATACATTTACACAGTTACAATAGTGCATGTACATTTTTGTTCTTTTCCAGTAGGGAACACTGTGGATTGATTTTTAAGCTTAGTACATTATAAAACATCTTTCCAACACAGATGTCTGTACAAATCTAGCTTGATATATACATGACATACAGTTCTAATATATTTGTAACACAAGCATCTAACATGAAGCATGTTGACATTGACAAATGACACATAATCATTTACAAAATTCCAGACAGCTGTGCTGGCAGTATCTCCCTTTGTCACACTTCTATATAAATCATGTTGATATTCACAAATGACATATAATTATTTACAAAATTCCAGCTAGCTGGGCTGGCAGTATCTCCTTTTGTCCCACGTCTTCCCTATTGAAGACTCGAGCTAGTTTTTCAAGTGATCCTTGAGAAACATTACTTGAGAGGGATAAGCCTATCTGGGAATACCTTACCTCATTCCTTGTCTTGAGATTCCAGCTGCCTTGGCATTGCTGACCCCGGTACAGTGCTGCACTGTCCTATCATATGCCTGCAACCTTAGGCTCCACCATAGTAAATTGAGATTTTGATGGCCTGCTCCCTGTAGCCATAGATCACCCTCAGACTCCTTCAACCTCCTACTGCAAATACTTAGCACCAGGGCTTCCCATCATGGTGAGGTTTCATGGTGTTAACATAGTACAATTTGTGCCCCTGCCTCCTGCCTAGCAGTTCTACCATGTAGTTAACTTCACTGACCTTCCTTACCACTTTGAACAGTCCTTCCCAAGCTGCCTGCAGCTTGTTGTGCCTGACAGGAATGAGACCCATAACCTGCTGCCCCACAGCATACTCTCTAGCTCTTGCATTCCTGTCATACCAGACCTTTTTCTCTTGTTGGGCTTTTGGTAGGTTCCCCTGGGCCAAGCCCATGCATTCCCTGAGCCTTGTCCTGAGGTATAGGATACATGCCACAACAGACTCCTTGTGGGATCCACTCTCACCCCCCCCACTCATCACAAATCGAATCTAGAGATCCCCTCACCCTATGCCCATACAGTAACTCAAAGGGTGAAAACCTGTTGATTCCTGGGACACCTCCCTGTAAGAAAACAACAAATGGGGCAAATATTTGTCCAACTCCCTCTTAAACTGGTCTGCAAATGCCCATCACATGGTCTTTTTGGTAGAATTTAACCTCTCTAAAAGACCATTAGTCTGGTGATGGTAGGGGGTGGTCTTTAGGTGCTTCACCCCACAGTGCTTCCACAGACAAGTCACCAGGTCTGACATGAAATTGGCACCTCTAGCAGTCAGTATTTCTTTTGAGAAATCAACCTTACTGAAAATCTCTAACAAAGCATTTGCCAACTTTTCTGCCCCAATAGAGGACAGAGCCACCGCTGCAGGGTATCTGGTAGCATAATCTACTACCACTAGTATATACTTCTTTCCTTTGAAACTTGGGGTACTCAGAGGCTCCACGATATCCATAGCTACCCTCTGAAATGGCTCTTCAATCACAGGCAAAGGCACTAAAGGAGCTTTGACCTTGTCTCCTGCCTCACCTATTTTTTGGCACTGCTCACAGGTAATGTAGTACCTTGTTACATCTCTGGAAATCTCAGGCCAATAAAAGTTCTGTATAATAAATCTGTTGGTATGCTTTATGCCCGTATGATATGCAAAGGGAATGTCATGGGCTATGGCTAGAAGAGCCAAATGGTAGGCTCTGGGTACTAACAACTGCTGTATTCTCTCACCCTCTAGCCCTCCCTCAGGGGTCCACTCTCTATACAGTAACCCTTTGTCTCAGTATACAGATTCCTCCTTCCCTTGAGAATCAGGTGCTTCACTAGCAACCTCTCTCAGGCCTTGTAATGTAGGGTCTGAGAGCTGAACCTGTCTCAACTCTCTCATGGTAACCCTTCCCAGCTCCCCTTCCACAGGAAGTCTGGTATCCTCTAACAGCTGTGCCTATCAGCCTGGGTACTACTGCTCACCTCTGCCCTTGCAGTCACTCTGTCCAGGGGAACATCCCACCAGCAGCTGTGGCTTGCCTTCAGTCTCACTGCTACAGGGTAGCTCCCTCTCTGAAATAACTGCCGCACCAGTTCTGGCTTCAAGTGTGCAGTCTGTCTGGGTCCTCCCCAGGCTACCAGACCCAAATGCTTGTCTCCAACCCTGACTACATGTAACTGCATGCACACAAGGTACTGCAGTATCAAAATCATTCTCTATGAGGACATCTGCAGGGATATCCTCAAGCAGAACTACTTGCTTGCTTCCTTTTCCACCCTCCCAGTCAAGGTGAACACTAGTCAAAGTTATTTGGAAAGGGGTGCTTCCTAAAGCTCTGACTGGAGTTGACTGCCTAAGCAAGTAGTGCTCCTCTTTAACCACTGCAGGCTTCACAATGGCTAGGTCAGAGGCTGTGTCTCTCTTAGCAGTGGCCTGTTTTTCATCTGCTAAGATAGGATATAATGTCTTGTGGTAGTTTGCTACCCTTGTTGTCTCCAGACAACTTAAAGCTGGCATTCTGTCACTCCCACTTACTGACTCTCCCACCTTTTATTTCCCACCTTGCCTCTGTAGACATCTATATGCTACATGGTTCCACTGGTTACATTTAACACTTGGTCCTGGCGGTGTACCTGAGCTAATGGCATCTCCTGCTACTGGTGGACTCTGTTGGGGCAGTTTAGGCTGCCCACCATGGGTTCCCATACACCTATGAGCAACACTGAGTATCCCTTTCCTGTGCAGTGATGCCCTGCTTGCTATGTATAGGTCTCCCTTTTTCCCAACTCATCTGTGGTTTTACATTCCCTATCTGCTAACCAGATTCTCATGTCCTCAGGCAAAGTGCTAAGGGCTTGCTCCCTCACCAAAAGATCTGCCAGCTCTTCAAAAGTGGTGACCTGATACCTACTCACCCATCTATGAAAATAAGTGCTTAACTCAGCAATATATTCACACACACTTTCATCTGCCTTACGTCTATGCTCACAAAACTTTTTCCTTTATGATTCAGGTGTTAACTTAAAACACTTTAATAAACAATTTTTACAGTATTATAATTTAATCAATCAGTATCAGACAGTTTAGAAATAGCAGTTACAGCTTTACCATGGAGTAAAGGTGTCAGGAACCATACCCAGAGCCCTTGGTCAACATTATAGTTTACATGCCCTTTCAAACATATTGAATAAAACTATCAAAATTATCACCCTCTGTAAATTGTGGAAGAAATTTAATGACCTTTATTACTTCTGGGATTCAGTTACTTACTTTCCCATTACCTCCATGACCCTGGCAAAGAGACAGCATTTCCTTTTCATGTTGCCTCAGCCTTTCATTTTCTTCAGCTTCCAGACATCTCAGTCTCACTGCTGCTTCTAATTCTATTTGTTTCTCCTGCAGCAGCCTCTCTGCTGATTCTGTTTCCAACCATTTGGCCTCCAGTTCAAGTCTCTTTAACTCCAGATGGATTTTTAAGTCTGCTGTGGAAAAGTTGGACTGTCCATTTTCTGAGAGTTGTACATCCCCAAGGTCAATCTGGTTGTCCTCCTGGTTGCTGGTCTGTGATGCAGCTGTGAATAAGGCTGCAATAATTTCTGCCTTAGTCAGGTTGCCATGCCCCAGTCCTTTGGCTTAATACATCTCAGCCAACTGGCTTCTTCTCAGCTTGCCATACTCCTCTACTGACATCCTTGCCTGCTCTCCCTGACTAACTAAGCTAATAAAAAAATAAATAAATAAAACTATTGTGATATGAAACTCTGAATATTCACTGTGTGGCTGCTTGAGAGTACAAACACCCTCTTTAGTGACCACAGTTTACAGGCTACAGGAGTTCAATATCCACATAATTGAATCCCAATATGTGGATATCCCACCACTGTTCACCAATAAAAGTGACGCCCCACCAATGAACCAGTAATCAAGGAGCCTCAATCTTCACCACTGGCAACAATGGAGGATGTACATTGGGAGGATGATAAGTACACACACATTATTTCCAGATGCAGCTAAGTGCAATTTCCCTTAAGAGCACACAGAGACCACAGTCAGTCTGGGGCTGGTTTCTCCCTCTTTCTCCATATCCCCAATAAAACTCCCCAATGGCACAGCTATAGAGTTGAGATCTCAGCTGAGTGAATCAAACCAGCAATACCCCACTTTAATAAATCCAAAATAACCACAGAGTTGATTCCAAATATAGGACAAAAACTCCACAAGTTTAGCTCTTTCTTCCCCAACTGCCAAGGGACTTCATCAGAACAATGAATGTAACTACCCAGCCATTTTATATATACATACCCCACCCTAATTACTCATTTTAATTAGTTAATGAAATTTAATAACATTTAATTCAATTTAAAAAACTTTAAAACATTAAAAAATAATAATATCCACATTCTAAGCAAAATCAAGTTACATTATATATACACTAAATGTGTAAATTAAAAACATCAAGGTACGTATCCTAAAATGTTTTTAACTTTAAAATACTAGCTAGGCTAGTCATTTCAATAATTCCTGGATACTCCACAGCATTCAGATGCAACTGCCATTTCAACTCACTAATGTCCAAATGTATATCTAGGCATTTTCCCTGTATGTCATTTTTAAACTGTTGTATTACCAGGAACTTGAAACTATGCTCTTTATTATTCTGTACATGCCTACTCAGGGCACTAGTTATTCTACCATATTTTATGTCGCCCAGATGCTCTCCAATTCTGTTCTTAAATTTTCTACAAGTTTTGCCTATGTAAAATATAGGACATTGTTGGCATTTCGCCATATATACAACATTAACACTACTACAATTAAAATGTCCATTGATAAAAATATTCCTGTGGTTATTTTGGATTTATTAAAGTGGTGTATTTCTACATCATGCCTGTCTATTCCATTTGCTGGTTTGGTTCTTCAGTTTGTTGGTGTGATCTCCGCTGAATGGCCAAGCCAAGACCTCCTGCACCCTCTCTGTCCAAACCAGTCTTTGAGTCCCTGCCTAAGTAGCTGACACACACACACACACACACACACACACACACACACACACACACACACACACACACACACACACACACACACACACACACACCTACCTGGGACAGGCTGGCACAAGTTTACTAGCTATGCCCCCTTCTGCCCAGACTATAAGGTAGTTTCCATTGCCACCAGTCACTCCTTATCAGCTACTTTAAGGCCCTTAACAAAGGGTGTCCAAACTTACTCTGCAGTGTTACAATTAATACAAAGGGTAGTTTGACCAAGAGCAACACTATTAGGAGTGGCCAAAACAGTATCACAAAATAAATATGCAAATACTCTCAAAACTTAAATATTTCTAGACAGATCAGCCACAATGAAAGGTTTAAATATATTTAATAATAAATAATAAAAGAACAAGACAATACTAAATATATATGTACAGTGACATCAGAGTTCAAAATCACAGGAAATATTTAAAACAACATTGCAGGACAGTCTCAAATAAAGAAAAAATATCTAAGCCAAGCTTTTCTATATTTCTGACTATATCTAAGAGAATTATTATACCCTAGTTAACTTACTTTCAGAGCAAGGCAAATGTGTGAGTGGATCTCGATGTTGTCAGGTCAAGACAAAACAGAATTCTGTGTCTCACTCTCAATGACTTCTTAAATTAATATCTCAAATATTACTGCTGGGATAGCTTGCAGAATGACATAATTTTTGTCATCTGACTCTATCCCAGGTAAACCCCCCACTGATGGAATCTGGCAGTATTTAGCATCTACCTGTGAAAATTCATAGACAAGAGCTTTTCCTCAGATCTTTGATAGATGCTGGAAGTCATAAAAGACTAAAATACTTCCAAAACAATACAGAAAGTTCTCTAGTTTTAGACATTGTGTCTCCTTGCTACCATAAAGTAATTTAATTTCAGCTATTTTTTGACATTTACTAGACTGAGGTTAACCTCCTGTATCCCAATTTCCAATGTTAGAATATATTTACATTTACACAGTTACACTAGTGCATGTACATTTCTGTTCTTTTCCAATAGGGCACAATGTGGATCCATTTTTAAGCTCAGTACTTTATAAAATATCTTTTCAACACACGTCTGTACAAACCTAGTTTGATATATACATGACATACAGTTCTAATACATTTGTAACATAAGCATATTAGATAAAACATGTTGACATTCACAAATGACACATAACCATTTACAAAATTTCAGACAGCTGTGCTGGCAGCATCTCCCTTTGTCACATTTCTATATAAATTATGTTGATATTCACAAATGACATATAATTATTTACAAAATTCCAGCTAGCTGGACTGGCAGTATCTCCTTTTGTCACAGTTACATATAAGTTTTCCTTTATAGCTGCTCCCGTGGTGTCATGGTACTATCTATATGTCTGCCTATGTGCCTGTCTGTCTCTGTCTCTCTTGTTCCCACCCTGGTAGGTCTACTGTTTGCTTTAATGAGCAGGAACGTTGCATCCCTGTCATCTTTTGCATCTACTCCTGTTGTCACAACACTGTTTTTAACTCTTAGTGCCAGATGGTAACTCCCATGTAAATCTGATATGTTGCTGACACCTCCTAAAACAATCTGTCAGTGTGCTTGCACTGTACTTATGCGGAACGTCTGACTGTGCAAGTTCATCCATGCTCAAGTGTTACATACTAGCCACCTGCTACCTCATCCTTCAGATTGTTTTATGTTAATATATATATATATATATATATATATATATATATATATATATATATTTTTTTTTTTTTACCTTCCCACATCTGGTCATCAGCTGCTACCAGATTCTTTCCTTGTTCACTGGGAATAATGAACCTGCATTAGCCTCCACTAGGCTCAATCTTACTGGTGGAGGGTCATACTGTTGCCAGGGATTGTGCCGTCACCCTACTACCCCAAAGCAGTTTTGTGAGCTCTGCACTGGCTGTCTTTGGAAGGTGTGTGTGCACTTCTGTACATCCACAACCTCACAACCAATTGGCATACCACTTCCTTCATGGAATTCACAAGGCTCTTAATGCTGCTACTGCAGTGAACCAAGGCTGTCTCCCTCCACCCAAGGTGGGCAAGCCATCAAACATTAACTTCCTCCTTCCGCACATGGCTTTTCCAGCATCTGTGCCATTAGTCAAACACAGGTTATCTAGGGCACTGTCAGAGCTTTATCTCTTTGCACCATGGGACCAGGTTATCAATATACACTTTATTAAAATTGATCACAGGATCACAGAAGTACCGCATGTTCATATTGCCCTGATGTGAAACAATATTATGTATGTTGTATGGTCTCTGCAAAGACTGAGTAGTTTGTTTCTTCACTGATCCGCACTTTCTATGGCTTGAGGTCTGTCTCTATAAGTTGAAATGATGCTTACATTAATTTCACTGAAAGCATCCATTGTTTGCACACATGCAACCTGTTATCTTTAAGCTGTTTATGTTTCCTTCTAAAGTGAATTTTGATTATTTGTATGGGATTCCAAAGCTATATTTTGTGTTGCTGTGATGTAACCTGTCCTGTAATTAATCAGACCCCCTTCCTACCAAAGTCAGAACACTTTACTTACAGAATTAAACAGCTGTTCCACTTCCAGACAGCTGGCGTCAATACCAGCCTCAAGATTTCTTTATATTTTTTTAAGCTCAACTCTACTGTTCTGTTCAGATACTTATGAATCCTTAGATAGAAGCTGTGTAATCCAGAAATCAGTCTTACCTCAGCATGTGGGTACCTGCATCAATGTTATCTGCAGTCTCCCTGCTTTCATTGTCTTCAGTTCCTGTAAACAACTTGTCATATGCTAGCATTCACTGTTACAGGGAAAACTAAAGTAACTGCATTTCCTGCCTTGCCTTTTTATCAGTAGTTTCTGATTTATCACCAGTGTTAATGGAACTGTATAATTCTTCACAGTTCTGCTCCCTTTTATATTTTTATCAGCAACACTCATTTATTTTGTAGACTGGGTGAGATAAATAGAACAAAGTTTTGTTTCAAAGCAGCAGATCTTAAGATAAGTCAATAAAAATAATTCATACAGGGCAGTTTAGCCAGCTTTTAATGGCCAGAAAGTAAATTGCCAGATGTGTTTTCCTCTAGTTAGAATTCTAAAATATAAAACTGTATCAAACCTTGGAATTCATGTATGCCAGACATCTGAACATGTTCCATCAGTCATCTAAACTGTAGCCATATATTAGCTACCCAAAAGCAATCTGTTTAATACTTGGCACCAGCTAATCTGAGAAGGCCAGACTGATGCATCAGGATGTAACAAATGGCACTTTTGGTTCCTTTTGATTACTTAACATTTTTATATCTTAATATTGAAATGACTTATAAATCAGGCAGTTTTCTATTTCACCTTTTCACTTTGGTTTGCATTTCTAGCAGGTAAGACCTCTACTTACTTGGACCTTTGTGTTTTTTTACGTTCCAGAAACTATATGAGTAGACCATTTAATAAAATAGCTCATGCTCTGTTTCTGCTTCATCTGATTCCAAGTAATATAATTTTGGAAGTTATTACTATGTTGAAAGCAGGAATGGCTTTATGTAAGATGGAGCCCTAGGTTCTCCCACTCTGTAATGAGTCACCCCACCCTATAGTTCATTTCTCTATTTATTTACTTACTGATTTATTTTCATTTATTAACCAAGAAGGTAGGCTGGTCCTAAAGCCCTATTCAGTAGTGACCTGGGCCAAGGAGGCAATATATTATACATTAACATAATAATAGGAGATTATCACATGCAGTTGGTGCTTTACAAAAGGAAACACACAGTATAACTACAATAAGTAAGCACACAATTTAGATAATTCAAATAGTAAAGCCCTATGCATCTATTAAAACCTTTCATATTAATAACCAAAATGAGGTAGACTTTTAGCATATTCAAAGACTTTACATAAGTGATGCTTTAACTTATCCCATGAGAATATATGGTTTATGTCATTTGAGTGCATACCTCTCAACTATCCAGATTTTTGCAGAATGCCCAAATTTTTGAGTCATATTTTCGGATTGTTCCTCATAAAATTTTTGATTCCTGGCAAATAGCTGAGAACTGAAATCATTAAATAATTGCAGACATTTGAATTTCAGGCTTCATATCCATCTGAAAATGCATGTTACTACAAAACTTACTATTCTATCAAATTTTTACAATTATTTATTTATTGACTGATTGACATTTGATTACCTGGAAAGTCCGACTGGGTAGAAACCCTTTTTCCATGGAGGCCCGGGGAGAAAAGCTCCAAATTATTGCAAAACATTTACAATCTTCAAAAGTAGAACAAAAACATATGCAGTTTCAATAATTATAACAAATTAGACATAATATAAAAACATTGGTTAAGAATCAAAAAACATTTACAATCTTCAAAAGTAGAACAAAAACATATGCAGTTTCAATAATTATAACAAATTAGACATAATATAAAAACATTGGTTAAGAATCGATACAAGGTATATGACAATACATTTAATATTTAGAGAAATTTTAGACAATTTGTAGAGAAATTAAAGGTAAGTTAGTGTAATACAAACTGGAACTGTAATATGAAGTGAAGGAAAAACAGGCTTATGGAATATTTAGAGAGAAAATCAGAGAAGAGAATTAGATAGCAGTAAGGAAGTACGTGAAGAAAGGACAGAAAGGATGTATAAGGAATGAAAAGGTACTTGTTCACATTTAGGGATATAGGTTATCCTGGTTTTGAGCAAGAACAGAGGTAGACTTTAGCTAGGAAGCCTTTCAGAGTGGTTTTGAAAGATGGGAGGGAGGGTATAGACCTGATGGATACAGGTAAGGAATTCCCGTCCTTAGCAACCTTGTACGAGGATAGACTAGGCTGATAGACAGACAGGAGTTTTTTGTTTTCACTGGATTGCAATGACTGACTGGGAACATAGTTATGTTGAATGTTTTTTAGTGACGGACAGGCAAACAGATGCCGGATAATTTTATAGATGGTAATAAATTGTGTATATGTTAGTTGATATGGCAGTTCTAACCAATTTAGGCTTTTCAGTGCTATTTAGTGGTGGGGTCTGAAAGGGGTATGTGCTAAAAATTTAGCAACTTATTACAGCATTTTTTCAAGTTTCGGTTTTTGTGAAACCTGGAGATTAGTAAGGATGAGAGCACCATAAAGAAGAGTTGGGAAGAGATCGGTAGTGGAAAGTGTAGTTTTAGTTGCGTCGCAGAGAAAGTTTTTGGCTCTGTAAAGCATCCCTAGGTTTTGATGAGTTTTTCTTATGCAATTTTGTATATGCAGATCGAATGTAAGATTATCATCCACTATCACCTCTAATAGTTTGCTATGAGGAGTGACTTCAATGGTTGTATCATCAAGACAGAGGACTTTAAATTTAGTTTTTTCATGAGAGGAATTTGGGGGGAAAAGTAGAACTATAGAAGGGTGGGCTGAGAGATACTTAGTGAGGACATTTGAGGAAGACGTTTGCTGTGACAAACTGTGTCAGTGGTTTTAGACAAGTCTAGAAATAAGGAAGATACTAGTTTGCCATTATCTCTAGCTTTATTCACAGTATCTATATAGGTTAGAAGGGCAGTGCTAGTATTATGGGAAGGACAGAAGTCATGTTGTGTAGGGGTAGTAGTTCTTCCTGCACAAGATAGTCCTGCAATTGTTTTTGAATACATTTTTTCAAGTATTTTAGCAAGGGGAGATACGATTGCTATAGGTCTAAAGTTATTCATGTCTGTTGAATTTTCTGCTTTGTGCAGAGGGATAATGTGTGACTTTTTCCAGAGAGATGGGACATGGAATTCCTGGACTGACCTTCATTAAAGGATTGAGACAGGATAAGCAATGCTATTGGCTGCTATTATTAGGTACTCGCTTGGAAGGTCATCAGCAAAGAAGAGCATGGTTAGTTTCCTTAAGAGTAGTTTTATATAGGATGTGGGTACAGGTTTGAAGGTGAAAGTAGATGTGGTGATATGCGATATTTATAAAAGCAGTATTTAAAATTTGTCCCTGATTTTTGGCCTTTGCCCTCACATTATTTTTGACTTTGTCCAGATTTCTTGCACTTAGAGTTTGAGAGGTATGTCTGAGTGTCTGAGGCAATTTGCAAAAATTTTCTTATGTAAGAGGCACACTCAACCCTTTGTGCTCATGCCACCTAAAATTATACAAGTCTGAGGGAGAAAAATCTTGTGGCAAGTTAATAAAACTTTTGCCAGCCTTCTGTTCAGAGAGACATGAGTGATTGTCTGAGAATCATTTTTGAAAGCTGAGTCAAGACTACAATTAAATTCTATCCCCACACCTCCCCTCAGTTGTCTCCATTACAATATCACAAAGCTACTACCCTCCGTAAAGCTTTCATGACAGGATCAAGATCTGACTCACAGCTAAGAATATTTGCCAACCAATACCTGCAGTAGTGCTAGCAGTGTGATATAGCTCAGATAAAAAAGAAAGCAGCAACACAGAGCAGGCAAACAGTTAACTGTAACTGAATAAAATAAACAAAAATAGCTTCCTTTTTTCAGTCTTCCCAGTTACCAACTGTTTCTTTTGACTGAAAACCACAAATAGCCTCAACTTGTGTTTGCAACAAAGGGCTATTTTATAGTTTCACTCTAGTGGTAGGAAGTGAAGTTAAACTGGCATTGGTTTGATTTAAACTCAGACTCAGACTATGCAGCTGACAACAAGCATCCAAAGTCTGTGTGGGTGGGAGGAAAGACAGAATGTGCTACTTACTAAAATAAGGTCTTCTCTCAGTACCATGGGCGGGCTATCTTTCACTTAGCCTAACTATGAGAAATCACAGCAGAGACATAGCTTTCAGATGTCACATATCATGAGGTATGTTACTTGTTTTTGTAAGGTTACCATACGTCCATGTTTCCCCAGACACGTCCTCTTTTTTGGGCTCCTGTCTGGGCAGTTTTTGAAAATTCTGCAATTTGTCCGGGTTTTAAAACCAGGACAAATCGCAGAATTTTCAAAAAACAGACAACCCTATTTCAGAGTCTTTCTTTGTTTTTTTTTTTTTTTTTTTTGATTGGCTCATATACCGGTATACACGCCAAACAAAAAATGGAGCTCTGTTCAATGTGGAACTGCTTGATGTTCCGCATTGAACAGAAGAGTGTCCACTGTGCGTGTTTTTGATTGGCTCGTATACCGGTATATAAGCCAATTAAAAAGCGGAGCTCTGTTCAATGTGGAACAGCTTGATGTTCTGCATTGAACAGAAGAGGGTCCACTGTGCATGTTTTTGATTGGCTCGTATAACAGAATATGAGCCAATCAAAAAGTGGAGCTCTGTTCAATGTGGAACTGCTTGATGTTCCACATTGAACAGAAGAGGGTCCGCTGTGTGAGGTTTTGATTGGCTCGTATACCGGTATATGAGCCAATCAAAAAAATAGAGCTTTGTTCAATGCGGAACTGCTTGATGTTCCGCATTGAACAGAAGAGAGTCCACTGTTCGAGGTTTTGGTTGGCTCATATACCGGCATATCGGCCAATCAAAAATCCTCGAAACATGGACCTTTTTTTTGCTTTCAACTAAGAGGGGAGAAAAAAAAAAGGTCTTTTGTTCTACAAGAGTAAAAACTTTTTTTTTTTTTGCTCGTCAACCTAAGAGGACGAAATAATATGTTTTTTCGTCCTCTTTTACATACAAAAATTATGGTAACCCTATGTTTTTTGTCACAGAAACCTTGGTACTACAGAGATTTGGCAGTTTTCGACATTTCCTAATGACATTTAGAAATGCATATTTGACATATTCATAATAATTTATTAGCCTATGAAAGATGTAGAAAACCAGCCTCCCAACAACTATTTTAATTTAAGAAGTTCACTGATTCTTGGGTGGCACAGAAAGCAATGCTGTTGCCTTACAGCAAAATGTTCTCTGGTTCGATTCTCAGCTGGGGAGCCTTCTGTGTAGGGTCTGCATGTATTTTTTTATTGGCTACTCTACTTTACTGTCACATCTCAAAGACATGCAGCAGGTGGACTGATGACTAAATTGTTAGTAGGGTTTTGTGTGTGTGTGTGTGTGTGTGTGTGTGTGTGTGTGTGTGCGCGCGCGCGTGTGTGTGTGTGTGTGTGTGTGTGTGTGTGTGTGTGTGTGTGTGCATTTATAGGAGAAAGGCATGACAATTTACCCCTGTTCTGTACTTGGCTAGCAAACTTAAAGAAAGAGGTAGCAACTAAATGAACAAAAAAGCTAAATAACTGACCACAGAAACTATTACTACCTATCTGCTTGCTCCCTGCCATAAGCCAGTGGTACATAAGAGGAACCCAGGACAGATACTCCAAAGTAAAGAAAACCCTTACTGTTGCTGTACTGTCCCAGTGGCAAGTTATCCATTTTTTGTTTGCATTTTCTTAGATTCAGGATCAGGCACAAGTTGGGTCATCAGGAAAATGACAAACATATGCAGTCCATACAGAGTTATCGTTACACACGTAATGCAGTATATAAATAAGGTAGAATACAGCTTACATCGAGGCATAACGTATACAGTTTTATAGCAAGCTGCAGGCTTTTGTATAAGTGGAAGTGGAAATATTGCCATAGTACTATAGTACACTCAGATATGTATTTCAATAGCCATAGGTTTGATGAACTTTAAGCTGATAAATACTCAAGGATTCAGGAAGTCTAGCTCTCTTATTATGTGGTAAAAAGGCCCTGTTTCCATGCAGTGGAACTATCAGATTGAGACAAATTAGTTGCAATGAGGAAAGACCTCATTATTAGCTAATTAGCTTGGCTGCAACACTTCTGGCTAAATGACTTCCACCTCTCTTCTGTGCCATAATATACTTATTAGCTCTGTGCTTCATCATGAGCAGACATCTCACATTCCTTCTTATATAATAAATGTAATGACACGAACCAGAACTCCAACACCAAACAAAATAACTGTATTCAAATTAGCAAAGCTTTCCAGACAACACCCCTTTTTAAAGCTCTTGGTATGTTCTGAAACTTTGCTAATTTGAATAAAGTTGTGTTTGGTGTTTGGAGTTTTGGTTCATGTCACTGGATTTGGTTACTGTTGAGCTCTTTCACTCAACCTTGCTTTGTTGTTGGTTGTTGCAGAAGACTAATATCCTCTGTGGGAGGTAGGAGGTGGGAGGGTACAGGTTTGTAATCCATCTTAGTAATTTTAAAGCACACTGTTTATAGTATCCCTCCTGTCTAGTGGTTTACCAATCCATATCTTTTTTTTAATTAAGTAATTTTAAGTAATGTGATATAGAGTATTCATGGTGGCTAGTGCTCCTCCCCTGACAGACCCCCATCTTCTGATCTATTCCTGGTGTTTAGCAGTCCCACTGACCCACATCTTCACAGTTATTCCCTGTTGTCTAGTACTTTCTCCCCTGATCAATGTTAATTCTAAGTGCCATAAAGGCATGAGATGAAAGAGTTATTCCCTGGTGACTAGAGGTAACCCCACCGCTAAGTAAGAGAGACAAGTAAGAGATGGTAATCTATACTTTATCATAGAATCATGGACCACGAACCAGTGATCTCACTCATCTGCTCTTCATATGAAGTTCCGAAAAAAAAAAAAGAACATTCCTTGTTCACATTTAGGTGGCATTCCCCCAGCAGGCAAATAAGGTACATAAGGAAAGCTGGTGATGGAATGCAGAGACCCAGGAAGTTATCAAAAGAAAGGAGGAGTTCATGGGAAAGTGGGAGGCAGAAAAGATGAACTAGAGAGGGAATACTGGCCAGCTAACACAGAATCAGAGAGCAGTCACAATAGCCAAGGACAAGGTATCAGAGAAACTCTGTCAGTTTCTGGAAAATGAATTAACAGATGGTACAAAGAAACTCTTATCAGGCTGCAAGTCAAAGACTAAAAGGTAAAGACAATAATCAGACTCCATTCATAAGAGATGTCAGCAACAATCTGCTCGCCAGACCAGAGGAAGATGGAAGGAGTACTTCCAGCAGCTTCTGAATGAAGTAAACTCCAAAGAAGCTGTACTACCCTAGACACAACTTATGATGAAAGAAAAAGAGAAGTCTACCCTATAAGATGTAAAAACAGCATTAAGGAAAATGAAATAGAGAAAGCACCAAAGTCAGATGAAGTCATGGCAGAAATGATCAAGATGATGGGTGAGTTAATGGAGAAATGACAACTGAGGGTACTTATAGTGATACTGAGAGCAAGCTGTATCCTCGCCAACTGTAGAAAAAGCATTCTAGTGCCATTCTATACAAAAATGAAGTGGGTATTCACAACTATGGGCAACACAGAGGTATTAAACTCCTCTCACACTACATAGAAGTGCTGGGATGGTCACTTAAACATGAATGCACACATTAGTAGAAGGAAAGATGGGAGATGAACAGTTTGGATGTAGATCAGAATGCAGCACAAGCAACTTGATTTTTGCAGTGAGACAGATAGTGGAGAGGAAACTGGAGATGTGGAAAGTGCCCAGCTGGGCATTCTTCAAATTGGAAAAAGCATATGGCAAGATCTCAGTAAAGCTGATTTGGGCAGTCCTGCGTTGGTTCAAAGTCCCAGAAACATTGTTAGAGTCATATGAATCCTAGGAAAGACAAAGTAACTGAGCTTTGCAACCCTTTACACTTAGATTGTACCTCCTTTTTCAAGGAGGGTTAGGTCAGTCAAGCCAGGGGTGGACTTGTAAATACCCATCCAATCATCCAGTTCCCATGTGAAAGAAGGAAATGTATCACACTGCTTGATTTCTAATGGGAGACTATACCAGAGGTGGGAAGGTGCCTCACAATGAATGTACCTCTCCACTGTGTCTAATTCATTTAATGATAAAAGTCATATGGCATGGTTATGTACAAGGACACAGTGACACAAGTACGATCAATGTTTGGACTCACTGATGAGTTCCAACAGGGAGTGGGTGTGCATTGAAGCTGAGCAAACTGCTGTTCCTATTGGTAATAAGCCTCATTAACAAACAGGATGGAGGGAGCCGACAGATCAACAGAGTTGCTTTATGTAGATGATGTGGGACTACGAGCAGAGTCACAACAGGAATGTCAGCAAAACTGAAGGCATATGGGATAGAACTGAGTAAAGACAAGACAGTTGCCATGGAAGCAAATGGGAAAATCATGAGAAGTTAAAAACTGAGACAGAAAGGAAAATTGTAACACAGGTTAATGGCTTCAAGAATCTGTATGGGGTGGTTAAGGAGAAGAGAAGTCTGAATGAGGAAGTCAAAGCTAGAATCAAGTGTCTGCAGTAAACAGGCAAATAGTGTCAAAGGTAATATGTGCCAGACGAACGCCAATGAGGTGGAAAGGTAATACATTAAAAAATGGTGTAACTAGTGCTTCTGAATGGTACAGAATTCCTGGCAGTGAAGGTACATCAACTGAAGAAGCTAGAGAAGATGATGATGAAGTGCCTGTGATGGGTAGTATAGGATGCATGCTGTAGGACAGAAAAAGAAATAAGGACATTAGAGCAGAAGTCAGAATAGGCCCATTTGCAGAAATAGTCAAGCAGAACAGAGTATGGTAGTTCAGTCATATGCAGGAAAGCAGAATATAATTTGATGATGAAGATTTCAGAGAGACAGGAAGCAGGTAAGCAGCAACAGGAGGTCTAGCTAGAAGATGGATGAATTACATGACAGAAAACCTGCAAGAAGCATGACTGTCAAAGAAGGTTGGAGAATACCCCTGAATTAAGAGACGTAGCAACAGATGATGCAACACCTTGACTCAATGTAGAAAACTGGGAAAAATGGGGTTGATGATGGTGACGATGATTATAAAGTTAGTTATCATGGTCATCAGGAGACACTGAGGTAGATTATCATTACTGCAAGACATTTCTTTATTTAAGACTGACTTAAGATATGCAGTCATTCCAAAATGATATATTAGAGATTGGGTATGAAGTAAAGGAGAATGAATAAATGTAGATATTCCCCAGCCTCTCCCTGATTCTTTGAATAAATGATAGGTTCGCTACCTCCATATGGAGGGAGTGCTATTCATACACTGAAACTATTTCAGTAACTAAATGTCAAGAAGACCTTAAGGCCAGGCAATTTGTTGTTTAGATGTTTAACATTAACAGTGCCACCTTATTATGCATCACATTGCTAGGCTGGAATGTACAAGAAATGGACATCGTCTAAAAAGGGGTCATGTGGAAACAGAAAACATTTTAGCCAATATGTGGAAAACCAGTGAAGAGCGATATAGGCTATTCCTGGTGAAACCAGCTGTCTTTCCAGTTATCGCTTTCCATTCTGACACAGACTGAATACTTCTGAAATTAAACCAGTTAGACATTTATTGAATTCCATTATTTTATTCTGAAGTTGTGGCATTATTCTTGGAGATTGGAAGATATGCATAATACAAGTACATGCTTAGAGATATCAACCATGTCTCTTTGCATCTCCCCTAGGGTGGAGCATCTAAGGTCCTTCATCACAATGTGGACAACTGTGAGATTGCAGTCATATTTGGGAAGGAGGAACCTAAAGGCTCTAGTCACATCATGAATCCTTGCACCAGAGACATACAATTGGCTGTAACCCCATCTTTGAATATTCTTGTGAATGAAGCATCAGTGTATCTGACTATGGAGTTACCTGTTAGTTGTACATTGTTACATTTGACCACAACCTTTTGAGACTTTATGGTTGTAGGCATGAAGCAACTCTTGCTAGGGATGAGTGAAGATGCAGGTGATGGTGTATTTGTGGGTACAGTACTATGTTACAGAGGTTTTTGTAAACAGTGTTTAGGAGGATCAGGTAGTGATTTCTTTACAGCCTCAGGATAAGTGAGTCTAGTACTGTGTGGTTGTAATTTTAGTAGTGAGGGTGCTTAATGGTACATGTGTTGATTGAAAGGCTGGCCTCCGAATTAAGCATTTTCACTTTTCCCAGGATGTATCATTGCAGGATAAAAGTAAAGGATCATCAAAAAATGCAGCGGTCACTGCTCTGTGAAGCAGTCGTTGCTCTGCACTAGAGCCCCTCAAGTAAGCAGGCTTGCAGCAGACAGAACAAAGCAGACTGTGAACCTGTATCAACAGGAAACTGTGAGTGATTGGTTAAGTTACTAACTACTTAACTTGACAAAAGACTACAAAGATTGACTAAAAAAACCCTGAATTTAGCAGTGATTCCTCTAGATCTGGCCACTACCAGTACTGGTTTAATTGGAGCTAATACACAATGTGGAATCATTCACCAGTAGCAAAACAGAAGCACTAATCTCAGTCTAAAAAAACGATCAGTGGCTCTCCTGTGACCAGTAGTTTTGTCCCACATGTTGCAGTGTCAGTGAATTTCAATAGGCTGTTGCAGTCTTCTCTTGGTAAGTGCACTGGGTACCTCGGTACAATAGGGTACAGAGCTGTGCAATGGTCAAAACTTGAACTTAACAGGTTTCCACTAAAACAGCAACCAGACCAAATGGGGAAGCCCCAGGCACACAGCAACCAATTAGAGAATGCTAAAAATCAATGTCCTCCTGCTTGTTCTCTAACCAGAAGCAAAACAGTATCATTAATCCCAAGAAGGTTGCTGAGAAGTGGATCAGAGGCTGTCCAGTGATCTGCAGTTACTAAAAGTAGGAATCAATGTCCCTCTGCTTCTCTCTCACTCTTTCTACCTAGGAGCAAAACAGCAGCATGAATCCCAAACTGTTTTTGAGAAGTACTTTGCAGGCTCTCCAGTGATCTATTGTTTCATCACAGATGTAGAATTTAAAACCAAACCATAAAAGGGGGTTAATGCAATTGGTGTTACAGTTTGCATCTAGTGGGTAGAAAGACACAAAAACAGATTAACTGATGATGATGATGGAGAGGGTTTTCTCAATGTGAACTTGTACTGCTGAGTTGTATGAGCAGGTACACCTGTGAGGGAATTTCTAAAGTCAGATTTACATAATTGATGGTCACCTCAAGAGTCACTGGTTTTAAAAACAAAACAGAGACAGTTTAAGTAGCCTGGAAAAAAATCCAAGCTAACCACAGAGAAACGTATATCAATGTATTATTATCCTTACGAAAAAATCCCACTTCTCAACTCCTCTCACAATTCAGATATAATTATCAAGGAATGCAACACAAGTGTTTGCTATATGGCTCTAACCAATAATAATCTTTTAAAATTCAAAAAAGAAATAAAATTAAAAGCAAAGTATCATATTTAAAATAAAGCAAATTGCAACAAAACATTACTAAAAGACAAGAAACATTGTAAGTGTGTAAACTATAAATCAAATATCTTAAACAGTCATCAAATAATTTTAGCTGGTAGGTCTCAAAAATGCTACTTCTTATCTCTTCCCATAATTCAGATAGAGCTAATCTATTTGTTAACTGGACATCTAAGAACTTTCTTTTAAAACTCAAAGGAAAAACAAATTAAAAGTAAAAAAAACAATGCAATAAAATAATAGCAACTTTCTACTTCTATTCTACTCCTGTCCATTACCTCCTGTCTTCATGGAGATGTGTGAATGCCGTTAGTTTGATGTTTCACCTTCTACAACTGTAATTTGTTATTCACCCTCTCAGACCTCTTCATCCCAGCTCTGTCTGAGGCTTCCAGAAAAGCTTCACTCAAGAGAAAGATCTCTGTGCAAAGATTGTATTTCCCCTACTGGACACCTGAACCTCCTACAGGATCCAGTTTCCCCTTGACTAATTAATGTTATTCACCCTCTCAGACCTCTTCATCCTAGTGCTGTCCGAGCTCCCAGAAAAGCTTCACTAAAGAGAAAGATCTCTGTGCAAAGTTTGTATTTCTCCTACTGGACAATGAACCTCTTACAGGATCCAGTTTTCCCCTTGACTAATTAAATTATGTGCCTTGTAAATCTTACTTTATTTTGATCTAACACCTACCAAGCTCTACCCAGTTTAGCGGCCCCTTCATACATCACCCAAAACTGCTCTTATTCTTGTTCTATTGCTCCTATCTCTGTGTAGCCTACCTTCTTATCTTCTGTCTCACCAGCTACATGCATGCTTATACCCTGTCTTTTTCCTCCTCTGTCACCCACCTCTGGTACTCCCCTGGTGTTTTTCCTATCTCTCATTCAGTAACAAACATTCTCATCCTCTTGTCATCCTCTCTGTCCTTCAGACACCTTACTTAATACTCTTTTTCTGTCCTTTTGTACACTTATAGAACACCCTTTTCTCCCAACTCTCTACTTTGCCTCCTCCTGTTGACAATAACTACACCTATGATTAGCCATTAGTACCTCCAACTTTGATCTTCTCTTCTCTTGGCTAGCTTTCTCCCCAAATTTTCTGTATTACCTAGCTTACTGTTTTTTCTCTCTGTTGACATTTAAGGGATATGGCCTGCCCAATCCATTTGCCCTTGCTATGCTCAGGCTCACACCACTCACCTACCCCACCCCATTCCCACCCACCCTATATCATTTAATTTATAGCTATTCTCTCCTCCCCCTTAAACCCCTCCCCTTCCTGTCCTCTGCTACAACCCAACAAGTTACACCCCTACAACTTGGTAATCACTCGGTCTGTACAGATTATCTCACCTTTTCCATCTCCCTCAAGTCATTCCTTCTCCACTCTATTTACCCTGAAATTGTTAATAATATCTTTATCGCCACATTTACCTCATTCTCTCTTGCCTACTAATACTGACCTACCTCTTTGACTAAACCAATATAATTCTAACATTCCTCTACATGCCTCCTTTAATTAACACCTGAAAACCCATCTCTAACATCCACTCACCCAAATGCCTTTAAATAACCTTTTCACTCATTTGAAATCTCCCCTTCCATCTTTCCTACTAACACTCTCCTTCCCAAAATCAAAATACTTCCTTCTCTCGCAAGTTCTCCAAAAATTAAAATAAAATACTTCATCTACTACCCTTTTCTCTATAACGTAATCCTCTTCCCTAAAACTCTACTACTATCAGGTGATATTCACTCAAATCCAGGGCCACACTCTCTCTCCCCTGTCAACAATTCAACTGAGCCTGTCATTGGACACCTCACTCTCCCAAAAAATCATACTTCTTTTTACTCTATGAATATTAGAAGCATACTTAATAAAGTTACTGAATTTTATGCCTGGATGTCAACTCACTCCCCAGATATTAATACCCTCACTGAAACATGGCCAAAACCTCTTAACTCTAGTAAAGACTTCCTCCAGGGTGTAATATACTTTGGCTTGACCATCAAAATAAAAGAGGTGATGGAGTAGCCATTGCTTACTCAAACCATTCTACACTCACATCTCTAGATAAACCAACTCTATCCTTTCTATCTGCTGAACTCTGGATAGCCGACCTTAAATGCAACAGTCATATTACTATTACTGTGGCTACCATCTATATACCACCTGGTGACAACATTCCCCTACTTGAACATATTCTCTCATGGCTTCCTCTATACATACATAATGAAATTATCCTCATAGGGGATGTCAATATAAATTGGATATCCCTCTGCTCACCCATCTCCACCTCATGTATCAACTTACATGGCTTTACTCAACTTATCTCTACACCCACCCATGCTAATAAATCTTGCAACTCTGGCCCACTTGTTGACTGGATTCTAGTCTCAGACCCACACAAATATCATAACCCTGAAACTTTGCCTGACTCCCTAAGTGACCACTCCCCAATAAAAGTTCTAAGATTCTCTCCACATTTCCCCAGACCACACAGATACATCAAATGCTGTAAGCTATCAAATGTTCACCCAGAAACCTTTAATACTCTCCTTTCCAAAATAAATTGGACTTCTCTGACCCATCTCCCTCTAGACGAAGCAGTACACTCATTCAACTCAACTTTCCCAAATATTCTTAACTCATTGGTTCCCCTGTGCACAGTACATGTCAAATCTAACATATCTCCCTGGTTAACTAAAGCTATCCATACCTTGATGAAAACAAGAGATAAAATGTGGAAAACATGGGTAAAAACTAAGCTACCCATTCACTTACAAAAATATAAAGAACTCAGAAACCTTACAAAAAACATATCAATAAAGACAAAAAAGATGTTTATAATGACACACCAAGTTCACAATGATCAAATTCCCAGGAAATTCTGGCACTCAATAAATCAAATACTACATCCTGGTAATACCTCATCTCATAATCCCTGCCCAACAAATACACCCCAAGAAACAGCTTCTATATTCAATTCCTACTTCATATAATCCATTAATAAGATGATAAGGCCTGTCTCCTCTACATATCTACCTGACCCTTCCTCTAGCTAGAATTCTACTAACATATTTTCCCTTAAACCAATATCTACCAGCTAAATTAAATCTCTACTTCACAAACTAAGACCCTGTTCTATATCTGATAACATACCTCTCTACTTCCTTCAGATAGCAGCATACTTTCTAGCTGTCCCACTCTCTATACTAATAAACCGTTCAATCTCTGAATCAAAAGTTCCCTCTATCTGGAAAGAATTCTATACCCTACCTATACACAAAGGAGGTAACTACATATAAATCTTCAATTTCTGACCCATAGCCATCCTGTCACCTTCTCAAAAATATTAGAAAAATGTGTACACAAACAAGTCGTGGAACACTTACTTCAAAACAATCTGCTTACCCCCACACAATATGGCTTTTGTTAGCACCACTACTGCCCTCCTATCATTCATTAACACTATTTCCCTGGTCATAGATAACAATAAACTAGTATCAGGTTTATTCCTAGATCTCTCTAAAGCATTTCATACAGTCTGCCACTCCTTTCTTCTGGATAAACTCTCTAACCTGAACTTCTCCACCTCTACCATTGCCTGGTTTGCTAGTTACGTCACAAATAGACTACAATCAGTAAAATGGCTCTCTGCTGTCCCCCCTAATCTGCCTATCAAAATGGGTTTTCCCCAAAGATCTATTCTTGGTCCACTACTCTTCAAGATCTTTACTAATCTACTCTATACCTACTGCCCTCAGTCATCTCTCATCCAGCATGCAGATGACTCTACAGTCCGCATAATTTCAGACACTCTCACTGACTTAAAATCTATTACTCAGAAACATACCTCACAACGGTACAGATTTTTGCAGAATGTCCAGATTTTTGGTCCATTTTTCATAAAATAGTGGTTTTCTAGCAAATCACTGCATATTATTGAAGATTTAAGTCAGAAAATAATGAGAGACATTTGAGTTTCAGACTTCATACCCTTCAGAAAATTCATGCTAATGCAAAACATGTTATTCTGTCTACTTTCTAAGTCTGTAACAGCAATATTTAAAAAAATTGTCCCTATTTTTGGTCCTTTGTCCCCTCATTATTTATGGCTTTTTCCAGATTTCTTACTCTAAGAGGTTGAGAGGTATGCTTAGAAATCCTTTAACTCTGTTGAAACCTGTCTCTCTAACAACCAGCTAATTCTGAATCCTAATAAAACCAAACTCTTACTTTTTATTCCCGGAAATCTAAAACACCTTAAATCCAGTTTGCTATCCAGTCTCTGAATAAAACACCTATCATAGCTTAACCCAACACAAAACTTCTAGGGGTCATGATAGAGGACCAATTGAAATTTGACTTGCATGTTAATAACTGTAATAAAAAAAAACTAATCTTAAACTCTGCCTCTTATACAGAAATACAAAGTTCCTATCCACAAAAGCAAGTCTCCCTTGTCTCATGCCTATCTTCTACCAAGCCTACTGTATAGCTCTTATGTCCTCACCAAACTCCAAACCTCTCTCCAAACTAATATAGAAACAAGCTATAACAAAGTCACTAGATTTGTTGTAAATCAAAGCTACAGATCTCATCAATGTCTCTCTTTAAAACACATAGACTGGCTTGAATTACCTCACCAGCTTCTATTCCCACAACTTCACATTATCCACTCTGTCTTTACCAACCATCTTTCTGTCACAACTTGTTTCCTCTTATCTCCTTCTACACTCCTTTTAGGACTCTCCGAAGCTCAGACCTAGACCTACTACAAACCTATAAACCTAAGGGCAAAATTGGTCAAAACCTCTACAGCTCCTTTCCCTCCATTTCTTGGAACAAACTCCCATTGCAAATTAGATCACTTAAACAACTCAAAGAATTTAAATCAGCAACCAAAGACCACCTAAAAAGTTGCTGGTCATGTCACTGTATCCACCCTTCATAAACTGTGTTCCTCACCAATGAAGATCACTGTTTATGTCATTGGTCATATTTCAGTTATGCCTCATCACTCTTATTCATCCAATCCAGGTAATTATCTGTCACCCAATCTTAAAAATACTTCTACGGATATATTATCTGTATGATCCTTAGTAACTGCAAAAACCTTGACTGTATAAACAAACTTCACATTCTGTTTTTCTGCAGAAATCTTAACCTAGATGTCAACTCTAACAGTGCAAATAAGTTTTATGCTTTTACGGCTATCAGCTCAGCTGGACAAACCCAGTCAACAAATGTAAAAATAAAATAAAGGAGAAGAAACAATAAAAATATGCAAATTATAAACAATAGAAATCCAAAACAGTAACAGTGCAGCTTTTAGCAGACAGGTCTCTTAGACTGAACTAAAAGCTTACCTTAACTCATTAATGTCTACCAGCGGTCAATTAATTTTGACATTCCTGACTGCTGGCAGGTTAGTCACATTTGTCTAGAGTTGTAAGTCAGAAAGAACAAGATGAACAAGAAAAGCAGCTTTTTGCATTTCTTGTTCAGCTGAAGTAATTGTTTTAATATTTAATGTGCTTAATCGTAACACTGAAAACTACAAACTCAGTACTGTGATTAAGTTACAGTGAAAGGAAAGAACCGTATGTGGTCTGAATTTCAGGAGCTATTGGCTAGAATAGGACAAGGCAACCCACACAACTAACACTACAGGCATGATTATCACCACATTGTGATGAGCTCTGTAGGCATTAATGAGGCAAGTAGAAATGCTTAGCTCCTCCCACAATTCAGATAGAGTTAATGTAGCATAAATATTTGTTAACTAGCCCTAACCTAGAATTTTTTTCCTTAAACTCCAAGAAAAAAGGTATAACAAGAAATTCAGAGTAAAACAAACTGCAATAAAACAATATCAAAAGGCAATAAACAAAGAAAGGATTCAAACTATAAGAAATTCAAAACAGTCACAGAGCAGCCTTAGTTGACATATATATAATCCTTCTTTCTTTCATTTGGAAGATTATTGAGAAAGTAACAAATAGGAACTAACCCTGTATGAAATTTCAGGTACTCTCGGATCTATATCAGTTTGCTTTCATAGCTCACAATAATACTGAAATGGCCATCATTTGTGCGGTAAATGATTTTGCATTTACTAGAGATCAACAGTTTTATTTTATCTTGATCCTTCTTGACCTGACTGCTGCATCTGACACAGATGGCCATCAGATCTTGCTGGAGTATGTGTCGACCTGCTGTAGGATATTTGCATATCCATACCTCTCAATCTCTAGTGCAATAAATCTGGACAAAGCCTAAAATAATGAGGGGGAGGGGGGCATAGGCCAAAAAATAGGGACACATTTTAAATATTGCTCTTATAAACTTACAAAAGTTGCAAGAGTAACAGGATTTGTATAGCATGTATTTTCTGAAGGACATCAAACTCTAATGTATGTCATTATTTAGTGACTTCAGTCCTCAGTGATTTGCTAGAAAATCAGAAATTTCATGAGAAACAGATGTTCTGCAAAAATCTGGACAGTTGAGAGGTATGTAAACATATCCCTTGTCTTGGTTTACCTCTTGCCTTTCTTGGTAATCTCATATGGTGGTGTCTGGTATTACCACATTATTTTGCTGCATCTGAAATTTGGAATTAGTCAGGGATTACTAGTATTAAAGCAATTCTTCACTATGTGTCTGATGCCATTTGGTAATTTTATTAGAAAGAGATGTTTACAATACTATCACTAATCAAATATTAATCAGATCTACCTTGACTTTCTAAGGAAGCATAAAATTTTACTCTGAACCTAGTAAGAACTGTATTTTATGGATGTGTCAAAACTAGGGTATATTAAATCCATCTAAGGCTGTTGCCTTAACCGTTCAGACCATGTGTAGGCCCTCCTCAGCTGCTATCCTTGAGTCTTGAATCACATAATGAAAATAATAACTTGGAATCTTTGCCAAAGGTAGAGAATCTCTGGGTGATCCTCAATGAGAGAAAAGCATCTGTAAAGTTTTACTGCTGTTTCTTTAAGGAGCCTTTCATAGCTTGTGTCCAATTAGCATCCATGTCTGGCTGAACTGGAGCTTCTAGCAATGTCTAGGCTGAAACTTGAGGTGTCTGGGTTTCACTCAGATTCTTTTCAGGCAACTGAGCTCTGTGATTTGTTACCATTACAACTTCAGGAATGCATTGTGGAAGATTGCATTCGGAGGTGCCCTTTTCAAATAAATTAATGGAATTCCTTCTAGTTTTATCATACAATTTTACAGAAATGTGAAAATAAATCCCTGGCTATTTTTGTTTCATGATTGATTTTTTTCTGTTGGATTTATGTCCAAATTAATGCCATAATTGTTTTTCTAAAAAAAAAAATCTTTGTTATTGCTCTTTTAACCAACAGAAGCAAACATGTACATATTGTCATGGTAGAATCCATTCTGCTTCCATAATTATAATATAGTAGCAACATCTTTATTGATTTATTTATTTATTGACATTTGGTGACTGGGAAAGCCTGACTAGGTCAGAAACCCATTTTCAGCGAAGGCCCGGGAAGAAAAGCTCCAGCAGTTACAGTAATAGACAGAAAGTAGTTAAACATAATAATCAATAATAGACAGATCATAAAATTATACATAGTTGTAGGATGCACATTAGGTGGTAGAGAAGGCCTGATAATTACTTACATTAGGATATTTTTACAAAATATTTATACAAAATATATAGTAGTCATACAGCAGAAAAAAGAAAAAAAAACTTTACCTGAATATCTATATTTTTTAGTTTTAATAAACACAACCTTGATACAAATAGTTACATATAGAATCATTCCTATTATGGTGCATTTATAATTTATACAGCCTCCATAAAATAGGTCACATTTTTATCTCGGGGCTTTCTGTACTAATTTTTTTTTTTATAACAGATTGGGAAACAGCATTACAGTGGTTCATAACCACTGATTTCTTTATTCCTAAAATGGAAATGAACAGATACTGCATGAGATAGATGCATCGTATTCAGAACACTGTATAATACAATATTGATCAGCAGGGAAGTGAGAGCTATCTCCTCATTCAACATGATTACTTATTACTTTTTATACTAACTGTGACAAAGTATTTGCAGTGGTGCAGCGGTAGAGTTGTTGCCTCACAGCAAGAGGTTCTCCCGTTTGATTCTCAGCTGGAGTGCAGGGAGTGCCTTCTGTGTGGAGTCTGCATGTCCTCCCCGCTGTTGGGTGGGTGTTTGAAAGACATGCCTAAATGGGCGTGCCTTCGTTGAAGGTTGAACGTCGAGCTAGCACCTCAGCGTTTCTGAAAATCTACTGCCAATCATTAGTGGACCGGTGTTCTGCTGTGGCGACCCCTAACCAGGAAAAGCCAAAAGACAAACAACGACAACTAACTGTGACAAAGGGAGATACTGCCAGCCTAGCTAGCTGGAATTTTGTAAATAATTATATGCCATTGGTGAATATTGAAATGATTTGTGTATGATGCTTGTGTTACAAATGTATTAGAACTGTATTTCATGTGTATATCAAACTGGTTTGTAAAGACATGTATGTTAAAAGGGTATTTTATAAAGTGTTTGTACTTAAAATGTACATATATACATACAAATATTTCAAGCATGGGCATTAATGCCCTTCTAGCTTGCCAATATACCAAAACACTTGCTGCTATAACAAGTGTCCAGGCTGTTCTAAAATATATCTTTACTACTACTTTTTTTAATGTAATTTGGTAAGTCTGTTCCATGCATCAGCTACTCTGTCAGAGAACCAGTTAGTACACTTTTCATTCCTATAGAATCTTCTACATAGGTTGTCTGATGATTAAATAGTACTTTTTGATAACCCCAAACATTCACAGAGGTAGTCTCTAAATGCCCTATATACTTGAATAAGATCTCCTCTTAAATATCTTTAAGAAACACTGTACAAGTTCAGATATTTTAGTCCTTCATAATAACTTAAATTTTCACATCCATGGATGCCCTTGGTATATTTCCACTGTCCTCTTTCCAGTTTACTCATGCTTGTTTTCTTATAAGGTTTCCATATTGTTATTCCATACTCAAGTTTGGGTCTAATGTAACTAACAAACAATTACTTCATTATTTTTGATTTCCTAACTTTGTAAACCTTTTTATACAACCTACAGCTCTATAACTATCATTAACCAATTGGCTGATATGATTAGAAAAACTCATAGCTGAATCTACCCATCTACCCAGTTCCTTAAATGAGTCGACAGTTTCAATCACTGTGTGCTGTATTAAATATTCACCTTTCAGTTTATGTCTCCCAAATCTCATATGCTTAGTTTTTAATGTATTTATCAGCATATTATTCATCTGTGCCCAAATGGTCAATTTAGTCAAGTTATTTTGCAGACATTGCTTATCTGTATCACATGTAATCAGTTTACCCAATTGCAGGTCGTCTGCATATAGACTGTAGAATACCTCAGATGAAAAGTTAGGTCTGAAAGATACAATCTAAACAAGTAAGGGCCTACGACAGAGCCCTGTGGGACACCGTGACTGTAACCAAGGACTTCACTTGTCCAGTTGCTGTATGATACTTGCCATGTCCTATTTGTAAGCCATGCAGTTATCCATCTTATCAAGAGTACATCAATACCTAGTTGTACTAATTTATTGATTAGTGTTTTGTGTATGCCCTGTCAACTGGTGAAGTTAAATCTATATAAATTACATCACAGCACAATTTTTCATTCATAGCTGTTATTATATTGTTATAGAACATCATGTTACAGGGGGTAATAGATCTGTTTTCAACATATGCATACTGACATATGGTTTCAAGTCCCAACCTATCCAATTCTGACAATAACTTGTCCAATATTACCTTCTCCATTATTTTTCCACAACATGAAAGTAGACTTAAGGGTCTGTATGACTCTGGGTTTGTCCTACTCCCCTTTCCCTTGAAGACAATAACCATATGTCTCCAATCTTGAGGCATCTCCACATATTTATGCGACCTAGTGAATAATAAATATAATGGTACCATAAGTTCTTGCTGAAGTATTCTCAGGTCATTGTTACTAATTCTGTCTCTTCCCTGTGTCTTGTTTGGATCCAGTTTACGCAGTTCTTTTTCAATATAATCTAATTTGATTCCAGTATCTGGGGTTACCTGGATGTTACTGGGACAACTTAGCACCCCTTTTGTGGAGCCAAAATATTTTGCATATGATTTTGTAAATATATTTAAAATCTGTTGTGTCTGAGAATAAATTTTAGAATCTGCACACAGTTTATCAATTTGTGTCTCTTTACTCCTTCCACATTTTATGTATCTATAAAAAGGTTTCCTATTATGCTCAAGATCTTTATATTAAAATTTTCTTCAAATGTTTCTTGATCCTGTCTCACACTAGACTTAATCTGTTTGTCCAGCTTGTTTATTTCAGTTTTCAAATTTGTAGTTCGACCTGTCTTCCATTTCTTATAGTTTTTGTCTTTCACCTAAATCAGATATCTTGTTCTTATGGAAATATATCCCCCTGATGTATGCCTAGATCCTGATGTTAAACATTTTTTTTGATTTTCTGCACTCAAACAATTTCTCTTTCAAAACTTTTCACATTCCATCTGCAGTTTTTCCTTTGAACACCTGACTCCAGTTAGTTTTACACAGTGACAGTTTTGCTTCCTTATAATCTGTAATTAACCTTCTGTGCATTGGTTTAGATTTCAGTTTGGTAGAATTATTTAGCAACAAATTAACCTTTATAACCCCATAATCACTGCACATCAATGGTGGTGACAACTGACTTGAAGTAAAAGTAATTTCTTGAGGAACACAAACAATGTCTAGTACGTTCCATCTCCTGGTAGTTTTTTTTTTAGAGTCTGAGGCAAGTGTTGTTCCTGAATATACGTTGGGAATAATTTTCTTACTAACGTTGTTGAATCAATATTATTCCAGTCTGTTTCTGGTAAATTTAAGTCTCCAGCTAATATTATTCTTCCCTCCTGTATTTCATGCAAGAAATGTATGAATTCCTCTAGGTCATCTGCATTTGACTTTGGTGGTCTATACACTCCAACAATTGTTATATGTTCCAGGGTTATCTTTACTGTCACAGTTACACAGTCTGTAGTATTGGTGTTATCATTGAACATGTAATAATCACAGGTCCTATAATGGGTCTATATTATATTATCGCATGCTTACAAAAGCGAACGGTAATTAATCGACCCCATGTAAGTGAAAGCTTACAATGTCGAAACTTCAGAACAGCGATTTTTTTTCCAAGATTAAAAAATCGCTGTTCCAAAAAAAAAAAAAACTTTAAAACATTACATAAAGTGGGGGGCTCCCACACCTCCTGACATGGGGGGCTGTGCCCACCGCACACACCCTACTTAAATATACCAACTCTGACATCGCACTACAGTGCCGAAAACAACAAAGTAATAGAAGTGGCCAAGCGAATTCTTTCCCAGGGAAAGAATTTGCTTAAAAGCCGCTTCACTATTTTGCCTTTTCGTTCTTTTACGTTCGATCAAGACACATTCGACAAAATGCATCTGTGATCATGTAATAGGAACCCCTTATAATTATCTTTAATTCCTATCATAACACCTCCACCTGATTTTTTGTTAGAATGTCTGTTATAGTAAAAACATTTCTACCCTGACAGAACTGGTTTCCAGTCATTGTTCTTTAACCATGTTTCACAAACAATAACAACATCAGCGTTGTGGGAATGCAGCAATTTTTCCAATAAAAAATGTATTATTAATGCTCCTAGCATTAACAATCAGAGATGCATCAAATGTTGCTATCTGTGAACGGTTACATTATCGACCCGGCAAAAATCCTGCCTAGTGTTTGTCAAATATTGCAAAATATATGCTGCAAAAATTCTCTTCCCTGATCTTGACAAATGCATGCCATCCTGTATGAACACATATGCCCAAAACTAGGCTTGGATGCTCTACACATTTCCATTTTTTAAAACAGGACATTTTTTTCCATGTAGGTATTGACCCAAAAAATATTTTCATTCACGGTGACCTGACTATCCCTTCTATAAGTGATTTCTGAAAAATATGTCCTAACACCAGTACAAGCTATACTATCTAAGACGGTTGTCAATTCCCTACTAACAGTCAGAGAATCCTTGTGGATGACATCATTTGTACTAACCTGAATAAAAACTGATCCATATTTCCTTACATTAAGGCATTCTGAGGCTCGTCTCACATCTTCTATTTTTGCTCCTGGCAAGGATAACATTTATTTGAAGTTCATTTCCTTCTCTGCAATTATAAGTATCAGTTCCTCTAATAATTGAATCTCCAATTACAAGAATATCTTTGCTGATCAGCTCTGAAGAATCTTCAGCTTCTAATACAGTAATATCTCCTCTATCAATTGTTACGAAGGATAGATCTTCATCACCATTACTCTTATTAATCCCACTGTTTTCATTGTGTATTAAATTCTCATCCAGCTGGTATTGTCAATCCACAGCTTGAGCCATGTAGTCAACATCTGTCTTTCTCTTCTTTTTTTCTTACAGTAATGTTCTTCAGTCCTTCCACATTCCATTTTGATTTATTCCTTTTCACCTGCCCCTTGCCTCTTTCTGTCTCTGTTGGAAAAATTATGCTTTTTTTCTGTAGACTTAAGGTTTTCTGACAGAAAAATATAATAATTTCCTGTAACCTGTGTGTTACATAAAGCAGTGTCCTTTTTACCTTGTATTCTCTTTCCTTTACAGTCATTAATCGATTTATTTTTCTTCCTTATTTTCTGTGAACCTCCTTTCTTTCTTTTTTTGTTTCCTTCTATACAAACTGTATCCTCAGATTGCTGAATACTTGCATCCAGAATTCCAAAGTTGTCAGGGGCATTGTCTTGTTTCATCGCGGTTGAATGATCTTTGCAGACAATAGATGTATCATTTCATAAATGTATTCTATTTGTTCTTTGCCTAACATTATTTATTTCATCAGTCCAGTCATTAATATATGAAACAACAGTTCTCCAAGCCATGCCAATTGCACAAGTGCAATTATCATCATTAAGTCTAGATTTACTTCTAACAATGGTAAGCAAATCATCCAACTTTTGACACGAGGAACACAGATCACTAGTGTTATCAGCTGATACCTTTAAATATGCATATCATTTATTATACTGTACAAGCTATTCGTGCATTAGCAAACCGTTAATTGTATACTCACTCAAGAAATCCATATTCAGCTTCAGATGAAAAAAATATTGTAAAAGAAAAGAATAATCAAAAACAGTAACCACAGAATTCAAAGAGAACTAAAATCAATTTCTATGACAAAAAAGTCACACCAGCAATATACAACTAAATAATAAATTAAGTACAGTAAAGTTGTTCTGACCATACAAGTTCTGCAAGCCAGACAAAAGTTGTAATTATTTTACGTCCCGTGCGAAGTAGCTTCTACTCACTATCACTTGCAGTCGCACTTCCTTTTAACAGTAAAGATCAATAAATCACAAACCAAGGTAGGATTGTTTAGATATGCTCAGGATTTTCCTCTCTGCAGTCTGTGTGAATGTATAGCTGTCTAGGCCCCTTGGGATGGCTACAGCTTGCCTGTCTAAATCCTATCCCTTTCTAACAAACAACTGTAAAATTAAAGGTGAAACACCAAAATATGAATCAAAGTAAATCATAACAAGCTATCCCTTCCTTCCTACAAACAGTGAAAAACAGTGATAAAAATATAAATTTGAATAAAACTTCTCTTACCAGTAAACTCCACAGTAAATCACAAACCAAGGTCGGATTGTTTAGGTAAGCTCTGGATTTTCCTGTCTGCAGTCTGTGTGAATTTATAGCTGTCTAGGCCCCTTTGGGTTGCTAGAGCTTGTCTGTCTAAAACCTATCCCTTTCTAACAACCAACAGTAAAATTAAAGGTAAAATCAACAAAATATGAATCAAAGTAAATCTTGTTAACAATCTATTCCTTCCTACCTACAAACAGTTAAAACTGTGACAACAAATACAATATAAATCAAAATAAAACTTCTTTTACCAGTCAACTCCACAGTAAATCACAAACCAAGGTAGGATTGTTTATATAAGCTCAGGATTTTCCTCTCTGCAGCCTATGTGAATTTATAGCTGTCACCACAGTAACCACAGTGTGCCATACTGAAAAAGAACAGAAATGTAAATGCACTACTATAACTGTTTAAATGTATATATTTTATATTTGCGGTGGAAACTGGAATACAGGAGGTTAACTTCAAAAAAATAACTGAAATTAAATTTCTTTATGGTTATGCAACAAAAGATGGTATCTTTCAGTTACAATGCAGCAAGGAGACACAATGTCTAAAACTAGGGAGCTTTCTGTATTGTCTCTAGAGTGAAATAATTACTACTCTTGAAATGTGAAGGAATACAATTGTTTTTTGACTTCCAGCATCTGCCAAAGATCTGAGGTATATGTATTTTCACAGGTAGATGCTAAATACTGCCAAACTTCCAGCAGTGGGGGTTTCACCTTAAAATAAGTCAGATTACAAGAAATGATGTCATTCTGTAAGCTATCCCAGCAGTAATATTTGAGATATTAATTTGCGAACTCTCTTATAGAGACACAGCATTCTGTATTTTGTCTTGGACCTGACCTGAACCATTCATCACACATCTGCCTTGCTCTGATGAATTATGTTAACACCTGAAACTTATAGAAAAAAAGTTTTGTGAGCATAAACACAAGGCAGATGAAAGTGTGTGTCAATATATTGCTGAACTAAGCACTTATTTTCATAGGTAGGTGAGTGGGTGCCAGGTCACCTCTTTTGAAGGGCTGGCAGACCTTTTGGTGAGGGAACATGCCTTTAGCACTTTGCCTGAGGAAATGAGAATCTGGTTGGCAGATAGGAAATGCAATACTGCAGATGAGTTGGAGAAAAAGGGAGACCTATTCCTAGCAAGCAGGGCATCACTGCACAGGAAAGGAATACCCAGTGCTGCACATGGGTCTAGGGGAGCCCATGGTGAGCAGCCTAAACCACCCCAACAGAGTCTTCCAGTAACAGGGGAAGCCACTAGTTCAAGTACACAGCCAGGATTACGGGTTAAATATTTTAAATGTAACCAATGGGGCCATGAAGCATATAGATATTCATGGAAGGTAGGTGGGGAACAAAAGGTAGGGGAACCAGTAAGTGAGAATGACTGAATGCCAGCAGTATGTTGTCTGGTGACAACAAGGGTACCAAACTACCATGAGAGGTTATATCCTATCTTAGTAGATGGGAAACAGGCCATTGCTAAGAGAGACAGCGCCTCTGACTTAACCATTGTGAAGCCTGCAATGGTTAAAAAAGTGCACTACTTGCTTGGGCAGTCTACTCCAGTCAGAGCTTTAAGAGGGACCCCATTCCA
Source organism: Protopterus annectens (assembly GCF_019279795.1). Taxonomy (NCBI): domain Eukaryota; kingdom Metazoa; phylum Chordata; order Ceratodontiformes; family Protopteridae; genus Protopterus; species Protopterus annectens. Next base: position 722,198,591 of record NC_056749.1, on the reverse strand, counting down.
AATACCTCTGGCTAGAGTTTACCTTGACTCGGAGTGTGGACAATTAAGCAAGTAGGCGTGTTTGAGGATACCCCTGCAGATGTCCTGATAGGGAATGATTTTAATAATCCAGTACCTTGTGTGCGTGCATTTACACACAGTCAGGCTTGGAGACAAGCATGCAGGTCTGGTAGCCTGGGGTGACCCAGACAGACTGCACATTTGAAGCCAGGACTGGTGGGGTGGTTACATTAGGGAGGAAGCTACCCTGTAGTAATGAGACTGAAGGTGAGCCACAGCTGCTTGTAGGTACTGATGGTCCCTTGGACAGAGTGACTGCAAGGGCAGAGGTGAGTTGTAGTACCCAGGCTGACAGTGAGGCACTGCTGTCAGAGGATACCAGACTTCCTGTGGAAGGGGAGTTGGGAAGGGTTACAAAGAGAGAGTTGAGACAGGCTAAGATCTCAGACCCTACATTACAAGCCTTAATGATGGTAGTCAGTGAGGTGCCTGATTCCTCAAGGAAAAGAGAAACCTGAATACGGGGACAAAGGGTTACTGTATAGAGAGTGGACCCCTGAGGGAGGGGTAGAATGTGAGGTAATACAGCAGTTGGTAGTGCCCAGAGCCTACTGTCTGGCACTTCTAGCCATAGCCCATAATATTTCCTTTGCAAGTCATATGGGCATAAAGAATACCAAGAGATGTATTATGCAGAACTTTTACTGGCCTGGGATTTCCAGGGATGTAACAGGGTACTGCAGGACCTGTGAGCCGTCCCACAAAGTAGGCAAGGTAGGAGACAAGGTCAAGGCTTCTTTGATGCCTTTGCTTGTGATTGTGGAGCAATTTCAGAGGGTAGCTATAGATATTGTGGGGCCTCTGAGTACCCAAAGTTCCACAGGGAAGAAGTATATCCTAGTGGTAGTAGATTATACTTCCAGATACACTGAGGTGGTGGCTCTGTTTTCCATTGAGGCAGAAAAGGTGGCAAATGCTTTGTTAGAGATTTGCAGCAGAGTTGGTTTCCCAAAAGAAATACTGACCGATAGAGGTGCCAATTTCATGTCAGACCTGCTGTCTTGTCTGTGGAAGTACTGGGGGGTGAAGCATCTAAAGACCACCCCCTACCATCCGCAGACTAATGGTCTGGTAGAGAGGTTAAACTCTACACTAAAGACCATGCTATGGGCATTTACAGACCAGTTTAAGAGGGAACATAGGCTTCTCAAACTCCACCACCTCCTGGTTCTGTGATTACCTCATTAATAGACACCAGGCTGTTAGATGGAACTCTTCCTACTCCCCCTTTCTAGCAGTTAGGACAGGGGTACCACAAGGATCAATATTGGGCCCTCTCCTCTTCAATGTATTTACTAATGACCTTTCCTCATCCTGCCCCCAATCCAATCTTATTCAGTATGCTGATGACTCTACCATCAACTCTGCTGACAAGATAGAAAACCTTCAATCCCTTACACAAAACTCACTCCACTTAGTTGAAAACTGGCTACAATCTGACCAACTCCTGCTAAATGCGAGCAAAACTAAGCTACTACTTTTCCTACCTAAAAATCTGGAACATGCAAAACAGAACTTTTCCGTAACATCCCTTAATGGAACTAAAATTTCTGTTGACACCCAAACAAAACTCCTTGGAGCAATAATTGATGATGAACTTATATTCAACCATCACATTCATAGCTGAATAAAAAACACCAAAAACTAGGTCTGCTTTACCATCACAAAAACTTTCTTCCCTGTGCGTCCAGGCCATCCCTTGCCCAATCCCTGCTTCTACCATCCCTACTCTATGCTTCTTCACCTATTCTTACCCATCTACAGAGTAAACTAATATTCAAACTAGAAACCACATATAACAAAGTAGCCAGATTTGCTGCAAATCAACCTTACAAATCCCATCACTGCCTCTCATTAAAGGCTTTACAGTGGCCTGAATTTTCCAACTTACTGCCTCAATCCTAACTCCTTATAGCCCACAATATACTAAACAATCCTAAATCTTGCCCATCCCTTGCAAATTCTCTGACACTTTATACTCCTCAATGCCCACTAAGAAGTACTAATCAATAATTTCTTGAAGTTCATAAGCCAAACAAAACCTTTGGGAAAATACTCTATTGTCACTCAGTTGCAAAAAACTGGAACACACTCCCTTTAGCCCTTAGACTACTTAAAGACAAAAATGCCTTCAAGAAACAGCTTACATTTTTTTTCCTATCAAATTGGATATGTTCATGCTCTAAACTAATATCCAAGAAACATTCAGGGATAACCTAACTTAACTGTATCACTTCTAGCTCTCTCTTTCTACTACCTACACATTTTTTTCTGTCATATTCCATACTAGTTAGCTCATGTTACACTCAATTCCCATAATCCCTTATTACTGTTCTTTAATTTATTTATTAACTTCCAAAGTTCACACAACTTTATCTGTATATTTACTTACTTCATGCCTAGTACCTTGGTTCAGCAATGTATTGACCTTAGTCTTATCATATTTCTGCTTAGTTTCTTGCCATACTACATGAAAATTTCCATATATGTATTGTATTGTATTTCTATCCATTCTATATATTCCTTTATTGCATGTTATGTAATTACTTCAGAAATATGTATACTTAAAATGTGATTTGTGTTTATCTTTGCTCTTACTATTTGTTTACTTAGACTTTTTTTGGGAGCTTTTCTCCTCGGGTCTCTGCTGAAAAAGGGCTTCTAAGAACACAGACAGACTAACCCGGTTAACAAATGTAAAAATAAATAAATAAATAAATATTTGCACCATCTGTTGTTTGTTTACAGAGGGATGCCCCAGGAATCCACAGGTTTTTCACTGCTATATAGGCATAGGGTGAGGGGACCTCTAGATCTGATTCGTGATAAGTGGGAGGGTGAGTGTGAATCCCACAAGGAGTCTGTTGTGGTATATACCTTGAACCTTAGGACAAGGTTTAGGGAACTCATGGGCCTGGCCCAGGAGAACCTAGCAAAAGCCCCCTAGCAGTGGAAAAAGGTATGGTATGTCAGGAATGCTTGAGCTAGAGAGTATGCTGTGGGGCAAGCAGGTTATGGTTCTCATTTTTATCAGACACAAAAAGCTGCAGGCATCTTGGAAGGGACCCTTCAAAGTGGTAAGCAAGGTTAGTGATGTTAACTACATGGTAGAACTGCTAGGCAGGAGGCTGGGGCACAAACTGTACCATGCTAACATGATAAAGCCCTACCATGATAGGGAGGCCCTGGTGCTAAGCATTTGCAGTAGGAGGCAGGAAGAGTCTGAGGGGGATCTATGGCTACAGGGAGCCAGCCAGCAAAATCCCAAGTTACTATGCTGGAGCCTAGGGTTGCAGGCATATGAAGGGGAAGTGCACCACTGTACTGGGGTCAGTAATGCCAACACAGATGGGCTGTCTAGACAGGGAATGGGGTAATGCATTCCCAGATAGGCTCATCCCTCTCAAGCAACGTTTCTCAAGGATCACTTGAAAAACTAGCTTTAGTCTTCAAGGGGGGAAAAAGTATGACAAAGGGAGATACTGCCAGTCCAGCTAGCTGGAATTTTGTAAATAATTATATGTCATTGATGAATATCAAAATTATTTGTGTAAGATGCTTGTGTTACAAATGTATTAGAACTGCATGTCATACTCAACCCCAACTCATCCTCAACCCCAACAAAACAAATCTGCTTGTCTTCTACCCAACAAGATCTCCCTCATCCTATGTAATGTTTAATATAGAATGTATTTATTTATTATTTATTTTATTTTACATTTATTGACCGGGAATGTCTAACTGAGGCAAAACCTTTTTTCAGCAGAGGCCCAGGGAGAAAAACTCCAGTTTATACTGATAAGTGTAGTTATTTATACAATAGTATAAAAAATAGTAGTACATGTCAAACAATTAGATAACAGCCATGAAAGTACTTAGTTTTACAACATTTTTATAAGTATTAGTACAAGTCAAACAAAATCAAACAGAAACATAAAAAAATATATAATATATATATATATATATATATATATATATATATATATATATATATTTTGTATATATATATATATATATATATATGTGTGTGTGTGTGTGTATTCTTTTTTTTTTTTTGTGGTCAACAGACAGGAAAATAGTGAGGTATAAGAAAAAGAGGAGAAGTTGGTAAGATGAGTGTTCTCACAGAGAGTTGGAGCAGTGGCAGATCCATTGCCCTTTAAAATATTTTTTAAGGTTAGTTTAAATTGTTTGGGATGTGTGAGTGTTTGGATTTCTAGGGGGAGTCTGTTCCATACAATGAAGGGGTGGTAGCTATATAGGTTGCACCCTGTTTTAGACTTGGGCTTATAGATATTTAATAGGTCTTGGGAAGAGCTGCGGAGGTTTCTTGTAGGAGCATAGTGAGAGATGGCAGAGTGTAAGGCTGGACAGTATGATGGCTGGTAAAGAATAGAGTGTATGGCTTGAAGCTGAGAGAGGAGGCATAGGTGAGGCAGTTCAAGCCATTTCAAATATTTTAGATAGAGACAGTGGTGGGATTTATAGGATTGTTGAGTTGCAAATCTAGCTATTTTGTGGTATGTAGACTCTAGTCTAGAAGGAGAGAGGAGTTAAGGTTAGTAAGGATTTGTTCGCAATAAGTGAAGCAGGGGAGAAGGTAAATATCAGTGAGGGCTATTCTTGCTTCCTGGGTGAGAAAATTTTTATTTCTATGTAATAGACCTAGTTTGAGGTGAGTTTTCCTAATACAATTATTTATGTGAAGATCAAATTTTAATTAATCATCAATTGTAATGCCAAGTAGTTTTGTGCTAGCTTCTACTACTATGGGGGTATTGTTAAGGGATAGGATGAAAAAAGAGGACTTAATTTGATTTACTGTTTTTGGGAGAAAGAGTAGTAGTTTTGTTTTGGTTTTTTTGGGCTGAGGATAAGTTGATTGTTGGAGAGTCATGTTTACACTGAATTAAAGGAAGACTGGGTAGCTGATATGAGTTCAGAGGGAGAGTTAGCTATTATTATGACTGTAGAGTCATCAGCGTATTGGATAATAGAGTGTGGACAGGAGGTATAGAGCAAGTTGGTGAAAATGTTGAAAAGTATCAGTCCTAAAATAGATCCTTGAGGGACCCCCATTTTTATAGGAAGGGGAGTGTATAGAGCAGTGTCCTATCTCACTGACTGAAGTCTGTCAGTAAGACAGCTTGTGAACCATGCTACTGTATCTGGGGGGAAATTGAGGTTGGACAGTTTGTTTAGGAGTAGAGAGTGATAAACAGTATCAAAGGCCTTTGAGAGATCCAGGAAGAGACAGGACATAAGTTTATGGTCATTTCTAGCCGGGGAAATAGTATTGAGAAAAGACAGGAGAGCAGTGTAGGTGCTATGTTTTGGCCGAAAACCATGTTGTGTAGGAGTAAGTAGGTTTTCCTGAGAAAGATGTTCCATGACTTGAGTATGTATGCATTTTTCAAGAACGTTTGACAATGGGGAGAGGATGGCAATGGGGGTCTGAAATTAGAGATTTCAGAGGAGTTACCTCCTTTGGAGTGGCCATGGTGGTGCAGCAGTTAGCTTTGCTGCCTCACAGCAAGAGGTTCTCTGGTTCGATTCTCAGCTGGGGTGCCTTCTGTGTGGAGTCTGTATGTCCTCCCTGCAGTCACGTGGGTTTCCTCTGGGTGCTCTGGTTTCCTCCCACATCCCAAAGACATGCTGTAGGTGGATTGGACACTCTAAATTGGCCCTAGGTGTGAGTGTGTACATGTGTGTGCCTTCTGTGGAAGGTTGGGCGCCGGGCTGGCAACTCGACACCGTAAAACTCCACTGCCAATCATGAGCAGACAGGTGATCCACTGTGGTGACCCCTAACCAGGAAAAGCTGAAAGAAAAAGAAGAAGAAGAGGAGTTATCTCCTTTGTGGTTAGGTAAGGTGTAGAACTGTTTCCAGATAGACGGTACTTTTGATTCAGAGATAGAGCGATTTATAATGATAGAGATGCGCAAGGCAAGTGAGTGTGCAGCTATCTGGAGAAAGTATGATGGGATGTTGTCAGCAGATACTGAGCAGGGTTTCAGCTTAGAGAGCAGGGTTCTGATATATGTAGTGGACACAGGCTTGAGGGAGAAAGTAATGAGAGAGGTAGTAATGGAAGAGGAAACAGGCCCCGTGCGAGTACTTATATTGGAGCTGTTGGGGTAGAATAGTTTGGATATAGATTCAACAAAGTAAGTATTGAAGGTGTTGGCAGTCTCTACTGGTGACTTGTCAGGACAAGGGTTGGGTGAGGTAGGGTTACCAGGATGAAGTATTTGGTTTATTGCATGCCTAAATTTTTTTGGGTCAGATTTTAGTGTTGTTGGAGAATTATTTTTTTATCTTTATTGATGAGCTTTTTTACCAGATTTCTTTGTTCTTTAAATCTTTGTAGGTCATCTAGGTCTTTTATTTGTAGCTATTTTTCTAGGACCTATCTCTAGACCTCATGAGAGTTTGTGTGGATTTTGTTAGCCAAGGAGATATTGTTGCTTTTGTCCTAATTTTACGGATTGGGGCTAATGAGTTTAAGATAGCAAGAAAAGTAGAGTTGAAGGCTATGATGGCTTCATCTAAGGGGAGATGAGTGAGAAAGTCCCAGCATACTCTTTAGATGAGAGTGTTAAATGTTTCTGGGTTGAAGTTAGACAGATTATGTCTGGTGATATATCTGTGAGGTTTAGAGAGATGGTTTGTATACCTTAGCACTTTTATGGGTGAGTGGTCACACAGGGAGTCGGGAAAGGTTTCTGGATTGTGATATATATAGAGGAGGTTGTGACAAGTATCCAATCTAAGAGGGTACTTGTGGAGTCTGAGTTATTTGAATGTGTTGGTTTGGCAATTAGCTGTGTAAATCTATATAGGTTTATTTGGTATGGGAATCCAGGGTTATTGAGGGTTAGCCAATTTATATTTGTGTCACCAAGGAGGATTGTTTCATTTTTGATGTTCAGGGAGAGATAGGAGAGAATGTTTTCCAACAGGGGAATGTTATTGCCTGGAGGAATGTAGATGGCTACTATAGTAATGGTGGTATAGTTACTGAGTTTAAGGTCAACTGTCAGCATTTCAGCTGGAGCGAAATATGGAGTAGACTGTGTATGATGAGAAATAGTAAGATGGTTACAATAAATAATGGCAACTCCACTGCCCTTTTTTTATTATGGTCAAGGCGAATTATGTTATAACCAAGGGGGAGAATATGTTTGACAAGGTTGTGAGGTTTAAGCCAGGTTTCTGTAACTGCAATAACATCTGAGGTGTGATTTGCTATCCATACATGAAACTGGGAGACTTTGTTGAGGATGCTTCATGTATTAATGGAATAAAAGAAGATTTGTTTGTATGGTAAGGGTAAGTAGGCTGAGGTGGGAGAGTGGTTTAGAATGGAGCTAGAGTTAGAGTTTGGACCTGAAATGGGATGTATGTCACCAGATATGAGTAGTGTGATGGGGTAGAGTTTAGTTCTAGATGTTAACGGGAAGTATCTAATATACTTAGTCTTGTTTTTTGATGAAGAATAGGAAGGAGGTATTTTATTTTAGGAAGTTGGGTGTTAGGGGATAGGATAGAAGGAGAGATAGATACTGTTTTTTTCAGTACATGAAATCATTTAAGTATGTGTTGGTAGGATGTCTATGGAAGGAAGGTAATGGTGTATAGGGTGATGTGAGGATATGTAAGATGATTAGATGAAACAGCAGGAGTATAGAGAGCAGTAAGATATGCATAGTGAAGTAAGGAGTAAAACAATTTTAGGATGGAGTGGGAGGGGAAGTTAAATGGGATAGAGGTATTTGGGATTAGGGTTGGAATGAGAGTAGCTAATTTGTAGTAAGCTGGAAATTAAATAAGGGTTTAGTAGATCAAGTTACATGAACAGAATCCAAAAATAAAACTATCACCCCAATAACTCATACTAAACTACTAGGTGTCGAAATTGATAACTTGAAATTCAATATTCACATTGTTCAAACCATTAAAAAGGTTCATATGAAACTAGGTCTACTTTACAGGAACAATTTATAAGTAGAACCACAAAAGCTACTATCACCCACACACACCTCCTGTCAGCTCTGCTATATGCCTCCCCAGTTCTGACCAACCTTTGTAAAACTGATCTAACCAAGCTGGAATCCTGCCACAATAAAATTGCCAAATTTGACACTGATGCTACACATAGGTCTCATGACTGCACAGCTCTTAAGCAACTAAATTGAATAGAACTTCCCCAACTCTTGCACTATAAATAATTAACCTTTGCCCACAAAATCCTCCATCAACCAGATACAGTCCCCACTCTCCAAAATCTTCTACAACCATATGCCACTTCTGGAGTCCTCCATTCCAGCTAAAAACTCCACCTGGATACCACAAAAGCTAACAATGCAGCTGGGGAATCACTCTTCTCAAACATCAGCCCTAAAATCTGGAATAAACTACCAACCTCCATTATCTCCAGCTCCACCACAGCACAATGTAAAAATCTACTCACACACTTGATCAGTACTTTGCTTTGCACCTGTAACTCTTCAGACTAATACTAACCTCTGTATAGGTAACCATATACTGCTCACTGGTTGCTGTCTTTCTCTTATACGTGAACTCACTTGTACTGAAATTCACTAAAATTGAATCTATTTTTTGCACTACATATTATATTGAAGCTACCTCTGGAGAAATGTATTTCTCATCATTGTGTAAATGCTATTTGTATACTTATCTAATGTCCTTGCAAGTTTGTTAACTTCTACAATGTTTATATTTAAATTGATTTTCAATGGAACTTTTCTCCCCAGGCCTCCACGGAAAGGGACCTGTGTCCAGTCGGACTTTCCCAGTAAACAAATGTAAAATAAATAAAAATAAATAAATGTGTATATCAAACTGGTTTGTACAGACGTGTGTTAAAAAGGTATCTTATAAAGTGCTTGTGCTTAAAATGTAACCATAGTGTGCCCTACTGGAAAAGTACAGAAATGCACATGAGCTATTGTAACTGTTTAAATGTATATATTTTAACAGTGGAAAATGGAATACAAGAGGTTAACTACAGAAAAATAACTGAAATTAAATTACTTTATGGCTATGCCATAAAATATGGTATCTTTCAGTTTTATTGCAGCAAGTAGACACAATGTCCAAAACTAGGGAGCTTTCTGTATTGTCTCTAGGGTGAAATAATTACTAGTCTTGAAATGTGAAGGAATGTAATTGTTTTATGACTTCCAGCATCTGCCAAAGATTTGAGGTCTGTGTATTTTTACAGGTAAATGCTAAATACTGCCAAGCTTCCAGCAGTGGGGATTTCACCTGGGATAGTCAGAAAACAAGAAATTATGCCATTCTGCAAGCTATCCCAGCAGTAATATTTGAGATATTAATTTGAGAACACTTTTAGAGAGACACAGCATTCTGTATTCTGTCTTGGACTTGACATGAACCATTCACCACATATCTGCCTTGCTCTGATGAAGTAAGTTTCCAGGAAATGATACCATTCTCTTGGATATAGTCAGGAATATAGCAAAGCTTAGTTGAAATATTTTTCTTTCTTTATTTCAGACTGTCCTGCAATGATGTTTTAAATATTTCATGTGATTTTGAACTCTGATGCCACTGTGAATATGTACCGAGTATTTTCTTGTTCTTTTATTATTTATTATTAAATATATTTTAACCTTTCATTGTGGCTGATCTGTCTACAGATATTTAAGTTTTGAGAGTAGAAGTAACACAAACGAAGGCAAAAGGCAAACTGATTCACTCCCAAATATTTATTTAGCACTTTCGTTTATAAAATACAAATGTTCTCAGAATAAAAGCTTAAAGCTTTTTAAGGTTTTAAGCTTTTATTCTGAGGAAGTTTGTATTTTATAAACAAAAGTGCTAAGTAAATACTTGGGAGTGGATCAGTTTGGCTTTTATCTTCATTTGTGTTGCTTCTACAGTTTGTGTGTGTCGTGAAAGTTTTGAGAGTACTTGCATATTTATTTGGTGACACTGTGTGGGCCACTCCTAATAGCCTTGCTCTTGGTCAAACTACCATTTGTATTAATATTAATATTAATATTACACAGTAAGATTGGACACCATTTGTTAAGGGCCTTAAAGTAGCCGATAAGGAGTTGGCTGGTGGCACTGATAACTACTTTATAGTTTGGGCAAAAGGGGGCATAGCTGATAAACCTGTGCCAGCCTTTCCCAGGTGTGTGTGTGTGTGTGTGTGTGTGTGTGTGTGTGTGTGTGTGTGTGTGTGTGTGTGTGTGTGTGTGCTTATGTGAAAGTCAAACCTTAAATAATGTGTGTGTGTGTCAGCTACTTGGGCAGGGACACAAAGCACTGGTTGGAGAGAGAGGGCACTGGAGAGTTCTTGGTTTGGCCACTCAGCTGAGATCTCAACTCTATAGCTGTGCCAGTGGGGAGTCTTATTGGGGATCTGAAGAAAAAGGGAGAAACCAGTCCCAGACAGACTGTGGTCTCTGTGTGCTCTTAAGGGAAATTGCACTGGATGCAGAGAGCTGCATCTGGAAATACTGTTTGTGTACCTGTCATTCTCTCAGTGTACATCCCCCCACTATTGCCAGTGGTGAGGATTGAGGCTCCTTGATTACTGGTCCAGTGGTGGGGGTTTCATGCTAACTTGTACTTATTAATCCTTTTATATAATCAGGGATAAATCTTCTAAATCCAAGGAAGTCATTACCTTAATTTGCTCTTCCCTTATCAGGCCTGGGCCCACTTTGATATGTACTTATCAACATTTCCTTATTAAGATAGTCAAGAGCATTTCCACATTGATCTACTCTGTCCACCTTAAAGAGCTCTCATTCTTTTCTGTGTCCTCTTGAGTTTGAAAGGGGACCTCTGCCTAGCCTACAGAGCAGCAAAGGATCTGGTCCTGTGCAACTTCCTTCACATCCACAAAACTAACAACACTCTAAACACCCACTCAAGAGATCTGAACTTCAACTGCACTATAAATAGGACCTACTGGCATAGTATATATCTATCACAGAAAATACCTCTTTTATGGAATAGACCCCCCCCCCCGGAATATAAAGCATAATAGTTCTCTTTATCATTTTAAGCACATCCTGGATGACTTGGTGGGCAATTGTAAATACACTCCTAGCCTGGCCCCTCAAGCCATATGGAAAGGGACATAACTAGGCCCAATGGACTGCATCCTGTTGAGGGTCTGGTATTAATTCATGTGTTGGTAAATTCACTGTTGGGTCACGTGGATAGTCTACAATAGGTCCACCTTAAAAAACAGCCTAGTATTAACTTATGAACTTGTTATATAATTCCATTTTACTGTATTGTTTAATTTCCTATGATAGTCTTGCTTTGTCACATTTATTTTACTTATAAACTCCCATTTTAAATAAGTAATGTAAATCCATGCTTCCTCCTGACTCTCCTACAAATCCTCTATCAGACTGCAGGCAGTCATTTTATTTATTTATTTATTTATTTATTTATTTATTGACATTTGTTAACTGGTTTAGTCCAGCTGGGCTTGTGGCCCATTTTCAGTGGAGACCTGAGGAGAAAAGCTCCAAGGAACATACAGTTTACAGAAAAGTTACACTATATACATTCATAGTATGATAAGAAATTGATGATACAATAATAACTGAAATTCAACAGCAAAATGCACCACTTGTAGTTATATCTATCCTAAGTTTACAGAGTAGAGATTTATTTACATATTTACAACAAGAGTTTGGTCCATCAGAATGAGTATAAAGTAGAGGAATATCCCCTAATAGAGGGAATATATTGTTGAGAAGGGGGGGTTACAGACACGGTTCCCAAGAGGAAGAGAAGAGTTAAGTTGGGGCTTGACAAGGACAGATTTTGGTGTTAAGCAGATGAAGTTTGAGTTTTTCTTTAAAGTGGGATGGGTGAATGGTGGAACATATGTCTCTAGGAAGTTTGTTCCAAGTTTGGGTGATGGAGTGCTTATATAAGAGATTGCCTACTGCTTTTTTAGGTGGTAGGTGTGTAGTAGTTGCTGATTAGAGGTAAGGAGAGTGCGAGAAGGTGTGTAGATAGAGATGAAGGAAGAGATAGCGGGGCAAGATGAAGGCTTGTAGAGAATGAAGTGCAGCATTTGAAGTTGTGCTAGCAACAATCTTCTTCTTCTTCTTTCAGCTTTTTCCCGGTTAGGGGTCGCCTAGCAACAATAAATTGGGGAATTCTAGCCAGTGGAGGGATAAAAGGGCTAGGGAGTGATCTGTATCTTAAGTGGAGTTTGTGATGAATCTGGCTATCTTATGGTAAGTTTTTTGGAGTTTGTTAAAGGTTGCAGTTTGAATGCTGGTGAACACAGAGGTAGCATAAAGAAGGGAGGGGAGGAGGAGAGCTTGTGCAAGGGAGAGTCTAGCATTTGGAGTTAGAATTTTTTTGTTACGATATAGTAAACCTAGTTTCTGGTTTGTCTTTTTTATACATTGGAGAAGGTGCATATTAAAGTTTAGTTCATCACTGATTATGACTCCAAGGAGTTTTGCGTGAGCTTCAGGTTTAATAGTTGTGTTATTAGAGGAAGTGATAGAAAAGGAGGATTTGTGATGAGAAAGAGAGTGGGGGAGAAATAGTAATAGTTTGGTCTTTGTAGGGTTGAGGATGAGTAGGTTACTGGTTAGCCAGTGTTCGGTAGATAGATGTTTGGAGGTCATTGGTGAAAATATTGAACAGGAGGGGGCCAAGGATCAAGCCTTGGGGAACTCCAGTTGGGACATGTAAGAATGGGGAAGCGGAAGAGAGCCATTTAACAGACTACTGTCTGCAGGATAAGTAGCTGGAGAACCAGGCTAGGGAGGAGGAGGATAGATTGAGACTTGCAAGTTTAGATAGCAGTAGGGGATGGGAAAAAGTGTTAAACACTTTGGAAAGGTCTAGGAAGAGACAAGAGATAAGTTTGTTGTTATCCAGGGCCTCAGCAATGGAATGTAAAAGACCAGTCATGGCCAACTTATTGCCATAACATAATATGATGCTGAAAACACATCTTTGTCTCCTCCACCGTTCCTTCCTATAGTCAGTCCCTTTCTCTAGGCCTCTGTCTACAGTCATTAGTATCTGTACAATGTGTTAGGTTTTCTTATATACTGTGGTTTGTTACCGGTGTTTTTTGCACCAAGTCAAATTTTCCTTAAAGTTGCCTCTGGATCATCACAAGACCATATCACACCCCACTCAAAGAAGGTATAACTGCACAAGACCATGTCACACTCCATACAAAGGAGGTATAACTGTACAAGAGGGTCTATATTACCAGATCAAAAACCTGTTTCAGCGAACACCACAAGACCAACACGTATAGCACAAACTACAGTAACGGCGAACGTTCAAAACCACGAAACATGAAATGTCGAAGTGTCATGGTTGGTCTGTCTGCGGTATAGCTCCATAAGGTAAGTGTGTGATAGTTATGGTCCTTAGGGTTAGGGTGTGGGTTAAGTTAAGTGCATAGATAGGTAATGTATGTAAAGTTTAGTGTAGGGTTAGAAGTAGGGTTTTGTTAAGTGTATGTGTGTGGATTATTTGTTTTGTTTGGGTATATGTCTGTAGGGTAAGTGTGCGATAGTTACGGACCTTAGGGTTAGGGTGCGGGTTAAGGTAAGTGCACAGATAGGTAATGTATGTAAGGTTTAGTGTAAGGTTAGAAGTAGGGTTTGTTAAGTGTATGTGTGTGGATTATTTGTTTTGTTTGGGTATATGTCTGTAGGGTAAGTGTGCGATAGTTACGGACCTTAGGGTTAGGGTGCGGGTTAAGGTAAGTGCATAGATAGTAATGTATGTAAGGTTTAGTGTAGGGTTAGAAGTAGGGTTTGGTTAGTGTATGTATGTGTTTTATTTATTATGTTTGGGTATGTAGTATGTAGCACGCGGTGGTGTTGGCCGACTATGACGGTTCGTGATTTGAAAATTTGCGGTTTAGGGGGTTCGGCATATTTGCAGTTTTCCCTATATGTGTCGGTCTTGTGGTGCTCGCTGAAATGGGTTTTCGATCTGGTAATACAGACCCATACAAGACCATGTCACACCCCACCAAAGGCTGTATAACTGCACAAGACCATGTCACACCCCACTCAAAGGATGTATAACTGCACAAAACCATGTCACACCTACTTCAAAGGATGTATAACTGCACAAGACCATGTCACACCCAACTGTTAATGTTATATTTATGTTCTATGGCTGGTTGAACTGGCACATTAATACAGTCTGACTAATTTTTTGTGTAACTCTTAGAAAGGGGAGACATATCTGATGTCTTTTGCTGTTAAGGTACCTCAGTGTCCTCTTAAAAAACTACTTAAATGTTAAATGTAAGTGCTTATGATATAGTAAAGTAGACAACCCCAAAAATTACTGATAATTATGTTAAATGACAGGCAAAATACTGCATAATAAATTACTTAACCTGAAGTTCATCTGCATCAATTTTGGTACATCATATCTCCTTCACTGTTGCTGGGCACATTTTGTGTATGAGTATTTTGATTGTTTTTATCAAATATAGAAGACATTTGCTATTGATATATTTTCCATTGCATATACCAATGCCATAAATTATTATCCGCAGTCATTCTAACAAAATGTAGGGGGCAGAGCTACCTATCATGGTGGGAACTTCAGTTCTGTCCAGGTCCAGTAATGTGATCCCTTTTTTCTTATCTTCCTGGGTCTAAAAGTTATCCAGTTTACATCCTGTGGTGTGGACTGTTTTCAGCTTTCAGGGAATATGACTTTTCTTTTTATCCAAAATGTCAGTCCAGATCAACCCCTGTGAGGACTCTGTTGAACTATCACCTGACTGGTCCCAGCGCATGGAGTCCAACATTGGCACCATGCTTTATACACTAACCAAGCTGGTTGGACAAGGATGAGGATATACTAGTGATCAAAGCCAAAAGCCTTCAAACTAGAACTGCACTGAAAATGTGTACTGCTAAAGCTGCCCTTACAGAAGCAGCTGTTAACATGTAGGCTGACGTATTGCAAGAATGGTTGACAAATACTAACATTCAGAAACAAATCACATGTTACCTCTGAGATCATATTATCTCACTGGAGGGCATCTGCTGAATGAGAGACAAGTAAACTTACTGAGTTTTTGGAAAAGAATTTATCCAAAATCTTAAACTTGCCTCCAGTGATCCTAATCACTATTGCATGGTCCCACTGCTTACTGAGTGCATGTATTAAGTTGAGACCCACTCAGACAAATTATCTTTCACTTTCTTAATGAAAATGACAAAATAACAAAAAAGTGTATTTTGTCTGTTAACTTTTTAATTTGTCAACAAGTAAGACTTTACCTGATTTTCCCTGAAAAACCTCTGAAGCTATGAACCCTTTTTCATCTGTAAGACAGCTGTGTTACCCTTCCAATCTCCATGTTAAACAAACAGTTTACATCATTTACTTCTGCAGAAGATGCTCTTACCTTTCTGCAAACACACCTACCCAGTGACTCTTAAAAATGAGGCAAGCTTTATTCAGGATTACCAGGTACCTGCAATGGAATTTCCTGCATGCCATCTAGACATTACTAAAAAGAGTATAGGCCCTGGTAAACTTCCTGGGGTTTCAAATGTTGCAGTTAATGCAGGTGCACCAACTGTGAAGGGAATGATCTTACATCACTAGAATCCAGAGCTGGTTCTGCTCATCCAAAGAAACAGCTAAACAGTTCTCCCTTGAGTCAATAGTCTCCATCAGTATTGACTCCTTGTAACACTTATAAATACAAAGAAACCATCCAGGCTAAGAGTTTAACACTGAATATCAATGAAGTGAAACACAATAATCCCCACTTACTGCAGAGAGAGAGAGCGAGAGACAGAGAGACCACAGTATTCTATGAAACAAATAAATAGAAAAATAAGTGCAGAGAGACAGAGACCACAATATTCAGTGAAAGAATTAAACAGAAAAACAAAATGCAATACAATCTTTACCACTGCAAGTTTGTACTTAACTCAGCTAGTAATGCAGTTGATTGTAGGTATATGGCAGAAAACCAAACAACTCAGATGTTGAGCAGTAATAAATTCAAAGATATTTGACTAACACATATAAATACAGAGAAACCCTATAGGCACAGAGTTTAAAACTAAATATCAATGAAGTGAAACACAACAACCCCCACTTACTGCAGAGACAGAGACAGAGAGAGACATCACATTATTCTATGAAACAAATAAATAGAAAAACAAATAACTGTAGAGAGACACAGACCACAATATTCAATGAAACGATTAAATAGACAGAAAAATAAAATGCAGTACAATCTTTAACACTACAACTTTGTACTTAACTCAGCTAGTAATGCAATTGATTGTAGCTATATAGCAGAAAGCCAAACAACTCAGATATTGAGCAGTAATAAATTCAAAGATATGTGACTAAAACTTATAAATACAGAGAAACCCTCTAGGCCAAGAGTTTAACACTGAATATCAATGAAGTGAAACACAATCACCCCCACTTACTGCAGAAAGAGAGAGAGAGCACAGTATTCTATGAAACAAATAAATAGAAAAATAAATAACTGCAGAGAGACACAGACCACAATATTCAATGAAACAATTAAATAGACAGAAAAATACAATGCAGTACAATCTTTAACACTGCAAGTTTCTACTTAACTCAGCCAGTAATGCAGTTGAATGTAGGTATATAGCAGAAAGACAAATAACTCAGATACTGAGCAGTAATAAATTCAAAGATATGTGACTAACACTTATAAATGTACAGAAACCCTCTAGGGTAAGAGTTTAACACTGAATATCAATGAAGTGAAACACAATAACCACCACTTACTGCAGAGAGAGAGAGAGAGAGAGAGAGAGAGAGAGAGACCACAGTATTCTATGAAACAAATAGAAAAAGAAATTACTACAGAGAGAAACAGACCACAATATTTAATTAAACAATTAAATATACAGAAAAATAAAATGCAGTACAATCTTTAAGACTGCAAGTTTGTACTTGACTCTGCTAGTAATGCAGTTGATTGTAGGTATATAGCAGAAAGCCAAACAACTCAGATATTAAGCAGTAATAAATTCAATGATATGTGACTAACACTTATAAATACAGAGAAACCCTCTAGGCAAATAGTTTAACACTGAATATTAACGAAGTGAAACACAATAACACCCACTTACTGCAGAAAGAGAGAGATCGAGACCACAGTATTCTACAAAACAAATAAATAGAAAAATAAATAACTGCAGAGAGACACAGACCACAATATTCAATAAAACAATTAAATAGACAGAAAAATACAATGCAGTACAATCTTTAACACTGCAAGTTTGTACTTAACTCAGCCAGTAATGCAGTTCATTGTAGGTATATAGCAGAAAGCCAAACAACTCAGATATTGAGCAGTAATAAATTCAAAGATATGTGACTAACACTTATAAATGTACAGAAACCCTCTAGGGTAAGATTTTAACACTGAATATAAACGAAGTGAAACACAATAACCACCACTTACAGCAGAGAGAGAGAGTGGGGGGGGGACCACAGTATTCTATGAAACAAATAAATATAAAAATAAATAACTGCAGAGAGACACAGATCACAATATTCACTGAAACAATTAAATAGAAAAATAAAATGCAGTACAATCTTTAACACTGCAGGTTTGTACTTAACTCTGCTAGTAATGCAGCTGATTGTAGGTATATAGCAGAAAGCCAAACAACTCAGACATTGAGCAGTAATAAATTCAAAGATATGTGACTAACAATTATAAATACAGAGAAACCCTCTAGGCTAAGAGTTTAACAATAAATATCAATGAAGTGAAACACAATAACCCTCACTTCCTGCAGACAGAGAGAGAGAGAGAGAGAAAGAGAGAGAGAGAGAGAGACCACAGTATTCTATGAAATAAATAGAAAAAGAAATAACTACAGAGAGAAACAGACCACAATATTCAATGAAACAATTAAATAGACAGAAAAAGAAAATGCTGTACAATCTTTAAGACTGCAAGTTTGTACTTAACTCAGCTAGTAATGCAGTTGATTGTAGGTATATAGCAGAAAGCCAAACAACTCAGATATTAAGCAGTAATAAATTCAAGATATGTGACTAACACTTATAAATACAGAGAAACCCTCTAGCCTAAGAGGTTAACACTGAATATCAATGAAGTGAAACACAATAACACCCACTTACTGCAGAGAGAGAGAGAGAGGGAGAGAGAGAGAGATAGAGACCACAGTATTCTATGAAACAAATAAAGAGAAAAATAAATAACTGCAGAAAGAGACAGACCACAGTATTCAGTGAAACGATTAGACAGAAAAATAAAATGCAGTACAATCTTTAACATTGCAAGTTTGTACTTAACTCAGTTAGTAATGCAGTTGATTGTAGGTATATAGCAGAAAGCCAAACAACTCAGATATTGAGCAGTAATACATTCAAAGATATGTGACTAACACTTATAAATACAGAGAAACCCCCTAGGCTAAGAGTTAAACACTGAATATCAATGAAGTGAAACATATTAACCCCCACTTACTGCAGAGAGTGAGAGAAAGACCACAATATTCTATGAAACAAATAAATAGAAAAATAAATGCAGAGAGACACAGACCACAATATTCAATGAAAGAATTAAATAGACAGAAAAATAAAATGCCGTACAATCTTTAACACTGCAAGTTTGTACTTAACTCAGCTAGTAATGCAGTTGACTGTAGGGCATCTGCCAAATGAGAGACAAGTAAACTTACTGACTTTTTGGAAAAAAATGTATCCAAAATCTTAAACTTCCCTCCAGTGCTCCCAATCACCATTGCAAGGTCCCACTGCTTGCTGAGTGCATGGAATAAGTTGAGACCCACTTTGACTTTCTTAATGAAAATGACAAAATGACAAAAAAGTGTATTTTGTCTGTTAACCTTTTAGTTTATTGTCAACAAGTAAGACCTTACCCGATTTTCCCTGAAAATCTACTGAAGCTATAAACTCTTTTTCATCTTTAAGACTGCTGTGTTACCCTTCCAATCTCCACTTCAAAGAGTTTACATCATTTACTTCTGCAGAAGATGCCTTTACCTTTCTGCAAACTCACCTACCCTGTGACTGTTAAAATGAGGCAAGCTTTACTCAGGATTACCAGTTACCTGCAATGGAGTTTCCTGCATGCCATCCAAATGTTACTAAAAAGAGTATAGGCCCTGGTAAATTTCCTGGGGTTTAAAATGTTGCAGTCAATGCAGGCGCACCAATTGTGAAGGGAATGATCTGGCATCACTAGAATCCAGAGCTGGTCCTGCTCAGTCAAAGAAACAGCTAAACAGTTCTTCCTTGAGTCAATAGTCTCCATCAGTATTGACTCCTCATTGGGAAAAAAGAGGTAATGGCTGTAACAACTCTTGTGTACAGTTTAAAGAAACAATTCCCTTTAAACTATCATCTTCAGCTTCAGGGACTTGATCTGTCTGGATAAATTTATAAAGTTCAAAAAGCCACCTGCTAAAGTCGATAATTCTTCTTCTTCTTCTTCTTTCGGCTTTTTCCTGGTTAGGGGTCACCACAGCTGATCACTTGTCCGCTCATGACTGGCAGTAGAGTTTTACAGTGTTGAATTTCCAGCCCAGCACCTGACCTTTCAAGGAAGGCACAAACACGCACACACGCACACCTAGGGCCAATTTAGAGTGTCCAATCCACCTACAGCATGTCTTTGGAATGTGGGAGGAAACTGGAGCACCCGGAGGAAACCCATGCGGCCACAGGGAGGACATGCAGACTCCGCACAGAAGGCACCCCAGCCGAGGATCGAACCAGAGAACCTCTTGCTATGAGGTGATAATGCTAACCACTGCACCACCATGGCTGCCCCTGCTAAAGTCGATAATGTCACCCAGAAAAACAAATGTGTGTTTTGATCTTGAGATTGGACAGGGGAGGATTATGTAGTTTTTTGTCTGTGGTGTGAGTTTTCACATTTATTAGCAGATTGTTGAGTGCTATGTTGTCTCACCACTGGTTTTATTGTGAGTGCATGAGAGGACTGTAGTTATATTGTAAAGTTTGATGTCATTGGCATCTTTCATTGTTAGTCTTGGGCATTACAGTTTTATCATTGTTAGAGGAATTGTGTGCTTTTCTGCCTTTGCCTCTTTATTTCATTTTTTATGATCCATTTACTGTATTTAAGTGTGCTGGGTTTGTACTCACCATAGAAAAGCAAGTGGATTAAAGAATAATGGAGGAAAGAAAAAGGTGACTTTTTCAGGACTGTACATTATCAAGAAAACATGTCATACTGCTATCCTCTTTTTGAGACGATGATTTTATCACTAATTGTATTGTTAAATCAACACTGGAAGTATTATTGGCAGCGAAAGCTTCTGTGACTTGGCAGTTACAACATAAGCTTACTGATAAACATGGTAGGTAGATGCTTGGACTTTCTTCTTCACCACAGGGCCTTTAGAGCTTGGAATCTATTTATGGGCCTAATTGTAATGACCATTCCTTCTTTTCTGACTTAATTAATAATTAAAAAATAATAACAAGGCAATGGGAAGGAACATCCATAGAATTATATTGGCTGGGGATTTTAATGTAGATCTTGACTTAGTTAAAGACGAAGTAACCCACACAGCAAGATGCATAGAAAATTGCAGAAAATACTTATTGCAGCTCATCAGCACCTGGTTCTTACTGACTTGTGGAGGATTATGAATCCCTGGGAATCTCTCTGACACAGTTTATACTTTTAATTCCCAGCAGGGCTCCTCAGGTAGCAGAACTGATTATTTTTGCTTTCAGCAGGACTATTTCCAATCTAATATTAATACAGCTATTACTCCCACCCCAATACAGACCATGAAGCTGTAGCTATTCACATATCCCCCCAAAGGTCAATCTGCTGGGGAAGGATAGAACCTCTTATTCTTAAAGATCTGCTTCTGATGAGTTATATTACTGAAGGGGCTGAACATTTTATGTCGCTTAAGATTTTGTGATCTGGGGCTAAGAAATTATTACTGAACTCAGTTCAAAATAAGGTTACTAACTGTGAACAGAAAGTGGCAGAATTATGGTCTATCTGCAAAAAGAAGTTTAAAAACCCAACTTCTTTAGAAGGACACAGCGGCCCACTCAGTATTAATCTGAAGCTGCAGCTTTATCTTGAATGTGCTGCTGCTCAGGCCTGGGCAAAATAGAATAAACCAGGAAGGTTATTAGCCCTGTGGCTTAAACAGCGCTGAAGCAGAGCCAGAGCTACATCCTGGGGGGTAAGTTAGATAATACAACTGAAGTATTAGCAGATTGTTTTATGAGTTCTTTTGTAAGCTGAATGAAGATAAAATAAACTTAGACCATACTTCTCAACATCTTAGTGCAAGAAATCTGGACATAGGCTGACAAAATGGAGTGACAAAGGCCCAAAAATAGGGACATATTTTCAATATTGCTCTTATAAACTTAGAATGTTACTAGAGTAACAGGGGTTGTGTTAACATACATTTTCTGAAGGATTGTCAGTATTTAATGACTTCATTTTTTAGGTTATCCTGGTGATTTGCCAGAAAATCACAAATTTTGTGAGGAATAGACCAAAAATATGAGGCAAAAAAATAGACATTCTGCAAAAATCTGGGCAGTTGAGAGGTATGACTTAGACAGAGCACCTCACTGAATCTCTTCAAGAAGAATCTCGATAGGTGGATGGGGGATAGTAGGTTTGTCCCAGGGATTACTCCCGTGTCACTATTAGACAGAGGCACAGTAAACTAAACCTTAAAAAGGGCACAGTATACTCAAATCAAGGGGTGGCGTAAGCCATACAGAATTGGGCTAGGCTTATAATTGCCCCAGGGCAGATAGCCTAGTATGAACCTATGAACCCTCCCCATGATTATACAAACTTTCTGAAAGAAAACGTGAAGTTGCCTAAAATTTCCTCACAGCAGAAAAGGTTTTTGGCTGTGCCAATTTCTAAGAAACAAGATGAGCTATGTTATTTACTAACAGGGACAAAGCTCTGAGCTCAGGTAGCTTAAATATGCAGCTCTGTTCCACTTCAGTCTTCCTTGTCTATTGAACTGCTTTTCTTCTTTCTCTTTCATCATGGTCATACCTAAGCCTGGCAAAGCTAATAACCTTCCATGCAATTCTAGACTATATTTATTTATTTATTGGCATTTGTTTAGCAGGATAGCCCACTGGGCCAGCAGGAGCCCATTTTCAGTGGCGGCCTGGGGAGAAAACCTCCACAAAACCATACACTTAGACATAGACAGAGAATAGGGTTTAACATTTGTACACTTTCACACGTTTAACATTTGTACACTTTCATAAAACATGTGAGTTAGATAAAAAATGGATTTGGCAATGGTTACAATTAAATAAATTAGTAATGCAGAGTAAGACAAGTCATATGTAAAAGTCATTGTAGCTATTAAAAATAGATAAGAAGAATATATAGTATATAAGAGAAATAGAGATAAAAATATTCAAGAAAGGGGGGGGGATTGTACACCAAAATCCTAGCCAAGAGGTTGGAGCCCATTCTATCTGATGTCATTCTGGATACATGAGCTGGATTCATTAAAGGATGAAGCACTGCAGACCATATATGCACCCTTACATTATACTTCCAAAGTCTGAGAAACACTCCTGAACTTATATCAGTGCTCCCTATTGTCTTTGAGAAGGCCTTTGATTAAATCAAATGGCCTTGCTTATGTGCAACTGTGCAGCATATGGATGCCACTACAGACATTATTACTGCTGTTCAAGCTTTGGACCTTTTATCTAAGGTATATTGTCTCTGTCATTCCTGTTGGAAAAAGGCACTCATCAGGGATGTCCTCTCTCCCCTAGTCTTTTCATACTAGACATTAAAGCTTTCAATAAATTATTGACTAATTCTAATATCTCAAGACACATTGCAAGTAAAAATAAATGTAACTATCAAGATGGAAAAAGAAAAAAAAAACTTTCTTGCTAAATTTACCAGGGAACTCCAGATACTGATCAAATCAACCAAAGCTAGATGGGAGATACAAATTGCCACTCAGACAATGGACAAGTACAAATCCTTCTTTAACAATGTTAGAAACCTTAGAAAGAATGCCCACTACTGTGGAGATATAACAGTAAATGATATTGCTTACTTGGACCTAGAGAATACAGCCAATTTACTAGTGGATAAATTTAGCTCTAACTTCGTCCCCATATAATTCCAGATCACATGCTTGAATGTACACCTCCTCCCCTAATCTCTCATGAACAAATGTTCAAGGCACTATCCAAGGCTAAAAGCACTGCTTCTGTGGGCCAAATAACTTACAGAGCTGCTTACTGGCCAGCCCTGAAACAGGACCTATCAGACCTTCTACAGAAGCTATTCAATGTCAGCCTCCAGACTGGCTTTGTGCCAGATGTATGGAGGACAACAGCAGTCATCTCCTTGCACAAAGGTAGGGTGTCAGTAGACCCGAGAAATTATAGACCCATAAATCTGACTAGGCTCATCTGTAAGGCTATGGAAATGGTCCTTATGGAATTAATAAATAAGGACCTAGGCAACCTACAAATTGCCAGCCAAGTCTATTTAGATATGTTAAAGGCAGATCTTTCAAACTTAACCTGGTAGACTTTTTTTCTAATGGATGAGGGCAAATCAGTACACAATTCATATCTAGACCTTGCAAAGGCATTCAATACCATTCTACGATCAGGTATTGTATGTATATACACTATCCCAGTTAAATGTTAATCCCTATGTAACTCATTGGAAAGCAAAATGGACATAGGCGCCGGAAGCAGTTAAAGACTGGGGGGGGGGGGCAGTGACAGGGGCACTTGTTGAAGTAAAAAGGGTAAATTTTTTATAACTATTTGCTACCACAACATAGGTTCACTTGGAGAACATTTTAAGCTTGGCCAATTCCCTTTTGGTGCTTGAATTAACATTTTCTGATTGGTCTTAGCTATCCCCATGGCTGATAATTGTATATTAGCCCTAATGAGAACAACTGGCATCATACCATAGATAATTTGAGGGGGCCATGTAAGGGATGCAGCATTTAGGAACTGCCTCTATCCATTAGTGGCATGAGGGAAAATCCTGGAGTACATTTTCTATTACCCATCCTTAGATCCAAGTTGCATTTGAACGTGGATGGATGAGCTTTGCTTTATTTTTATGGATAGTCTGTTCCAGAACAGTGGTAGCCTCTGTGATATATATCCATCTTTCCACAACATTCAGTTTAGATACCTGGACAGAGTATTTCTGATGCCATTTGACTTGCTGATGTTCAGTAGGTCCACCTGTATTATGTCGGAGGATGCTTTGTATGCCAGACATGTCACCTCTAAGCACTCTGTAGGATGCTGAATATAGTAATAAATCTTTGAGGTGGTCCATGCAAGACCTATTGTTTAGGACTTGTATCCTTTTATTAAGGTATCTCTGAAGGTATTCCACTTGTTGCATGGGGCTGGACAGATACATACCAAGGTGGGCAATATACAAAATGATTGACATAATGAGAGCTTTGTAAAGGGGGACAACAACATCTCTAGATCTAGTCACAATCAATTTGTTTATAAGCTGTGCAATATAGAAAGGCTTTATGACTCTGGGCACATGTTGGTCAAAAGTTAGGTCACTGTACACACAAGTTCCCAAATGCCAAACAATTGGATCAGTTCTCAGAGGGCATTGTCATGATTTTGACACCAGTTATTATTTGGGACAAACCTTCCTGCATGATGGTTAAGTCATTTGAGGATTCAATAACTTCTCCTAGCTTGCAGTCATCTCAAACTTAGCTGGCCAAAGCTCTTTGGTATTTCCTTTTACTTTTTAGATGTATATGCCAAGCAGAAAAAGTCTCAGCACCAAACCCTGGGGGATTCCATTGGTGACTGGTCTCTTCCCCTGTTTTGATCTCATGCATCCTGTGAACCAAGTTGACAATGCAGCTGGTGATGTAAGTGTTTGCTCCTACATTATTCATCTTTTGTACTACACCTGAGTAGGGGATTGTGTCAAAAGGCTTGGCCAGGTCAAGGTAATGTGGTGTGGTGTGAACTTTTTTACCTTCATCCATTGCTTTGGTAACAAGAGTAAAGCTTAAAATTTGCCCATGATTTTGAGCCTTTCACACTTTCCTCTGGGCTGTTTTCAAGCACATTTTAGGGCCATGCATACATGTATGCATGCCTTGATTCACCTTCCTGATTGTATTAAATTATATTCCTTGTATAATACAGCGCACTTGTTAGACTTAAGTTAGAGCGCATTTTAAATTTATTGTTTAAACATTTATCCAGTAGGCAATGAAATAAAAATACATAAACCAATAATGACAAAACTGCCCTATTCAGAACATTTCCATCATAAAGGTCTACTTCCACACACAACTGCATTTTAAATTTATTGTTTGAACATTTTTCCAGTAGGCAGTGAAACAAAATGCATGCACCAATAATGACAAAACTGTCCTATTCAGAACATTTCCATGATAACAGTCTACTTCTACACACAATATATAAATACAGAATCACAGTAGTGTAAGCCATAGGCATGTTGCACAGCTTCCTGAACTTATTTTCAATGGGGGGGGGGGGGGGTGGCAAAAGGCCAAAAACCAGGGACACATTTTAAACATTGCTTGTATAATTTTGGAAAGTTGCATGCATGAAATGTCGTGTTACCACCATGCATTTCACTGCCAAGTCTTGCACCCAGAATCATCTGCATTACAGTCAGAGCAACATACCACTAAGCTAAACCAGCAGTTTTTTGAAAGACAGGAAGACAAACTTAAATGGCTATCATATCATTTAGTGAATTCAGTTCTCATTATAGCTCTCAACCTCTTAGCACAAAATACAGAACAAAGCCAATAGTGGGGGAATACAGCCTGAAAATAGGGACACATTTCAAATACTGATTTTATAACCTTAGAAAATTGCTATGATAAAAGGTTTTGTTTTACCAGTGAGGCATAAATTCACAAATGATGGTGGCTAGGGACTTTAGGCTGTTTTTACCTGTAACCAAGGTACAGAGTTTGAGCCTGAGTATCTATAGCCACCAGATGTATTTTGTTGGACACACACACACACGCACACACACACACACACACACACACACACACACACACACACACACACACACACACACACACACACACACACAAACATATCTCTTTCCCATTAAATACTCCCAACTGCCAGTCCAGACTCCGATTTTCACCCAGGCAGCTTATCCTTCAGCAGCAGCTAAATCTGTTCTCACTCGCATTCAAAACCAGAAACCCAGAAATAAGTGTACTGAGCTGATGTCATCATGCATGCAATGATGTCAGCTGCTAAAGCGTGAATA
Source organism: Protopterus annectens (assembly GCF_019279795.1). Lineage (NCBI taxonomy): Eukaryota > Metazoa > Chordata > Ceratodontiformes > Protopteridae > Protopterus > Protopterus annectens. Next base: position 722,172,141 of record NC_056749.1, on the reverse strand, counting down.
ATTCAAGAACAGGGGAGTTGGGAGGTGGTCTACAACAGTGGGGGGGCTCCCCTGCCCTCTCACTCTTTGGTTCTGGTGCCCATGCAAATGGAACCCAGGAAATTAGGGTGGGTGGCTCTACCTCCTTAAAAAGCCCTGTCACTAATGCATAGCCGGCCTTAGGCATAGGCCAAATAGGCGGCTGCCTAGGGTGCCACTCTAGTAGAGGTGCTTGTTCAGTATTTATCTGGTGTAGGCAGACCAGGATAGGGGCACCAGGCGGTGTGGTGGGGGGAGCCATGGAGCCCTTTTGCCTAGAGCACCAGTTGACCTAAGGTCACTCCTGCACTAATGGTATACCTCAGGGTCCAGTCCTTGGGACACTGCTTTTAGGCATTTACTTATCAGAGGTCAAAGCTACTGTTAAGTGCTTATGGCTGACCATGTTTGAACATGACTGTAAACTTGGTGCCATCATAAACTCCCAAAAGGATATTAAGACTCTCTAAGAGGGCTTTTCCCAGACCAATAGCTGGTGCAAAACACAGACTAAAACTGAATGCTAAGAAATGTATAAAAGTATCCTTGATCACCATGTATCTACTGTTGTAAGAAAGGACTTGTTCTTTGCTCAGTTTACTAGGGTATGGCATCCACTTATGGGGATGATTTCATCGCACTATATTCTGTACTCTTTAGGTTGATCATTGAGTATAATATCACCTTCAGTATGTACCCATACTAACATCTGACACAACTCTCATCAAGAGCCTACATCATAAAAACTATACGGACCATCTCAAAGCCTTGTCCCTCTTCTTGGTGCCATACTGGCTACTGAGGGGTGATCTCTTCACTGAATACAAAACCTCAACAAACCCTATCCTGTCATAGCTACTGCACATGAGCAAATCCAAATGGGGCATAGACACCTGTTCAAGAGATCTAAATATCATTTACAACATAAATAGAATACTTTTGAGGGATAAATATGTATCACAGAGAAACCACTTCTTTGGAATTGTCTTCCTCACCACATAAAGCAAAGTACTTCTCCTACCCTACTCAGATGTAATCTGGACGAATAGATGGGAAGCTAGAAATTCACCCCTGGTTTAGCACCCTTGTTCTTCATGGGTAGGGGCAACATGTAAATGTTCTGCTTATCTCTGGGTTATTCATGCTTAAAATATAAGGGCTGAAAACTTCATGGGAATGTATGGCTATGCTTGGAAATAGCCTCATGGATCAATATCCTATTAAGTAGCTATGTCCCTGTGAACTTATGGTCGATGTACAGGATTACTATCTTCACAATGATGTTTGCAGATGACTGTATAATCCTCACCAAAATCCCTTAAAGACTGTCCCAATTATCCAAGATATGTTAGTGAGATTTGGCAGCATATGAGGATTAAATATTAATGCCTCAGAAACTGAGTTATTTCCTGTTTACTTTTCTGCACAGGCATTAGCTTCTTCCAGTTAATTCTTTTCTTATTAGATGGTCTTAACTCTCCCTCAATATCTAGGAATTAAACTTCACCCGGTTGTTCAGGTAACGGTAAGTGTTAACCTTATAGACACGTGAGACAAAGGTTTTCCTTGGGTTCACTCATAGTGATACTTGCACCTTCCTTTACTGAGATGCATTTCAGTGGGTCAGGAGGTCTGTTTCCCTTTTGCCCATTTATGTTTTTAGATATTTGCCAACCCCTAAGTCTCATCATTGGCTTAAGAAATTGAGTAAATTGTTAGACATCTTTATCTGGGATGCAGGAAGTGGGTAAACCAGATGAAGAGGACAGCTCCTCATCTATCTAGTTTAGGGATCCCTGATTACTGAAAATATAAAAAACATGTTTTTGCTTTCTCATCTCTTTTCATTGACTCATACAGCCTTATACTGTTGAGCATTGACTGAAGCTAAGGTTTTCAATTCTTCATCCCCTTGGGGGTTAAGTTGGTATCTGAAGTCCATCCCCAAACATTTTAAATCATGGCATCCATTAGCACAAATTCATCTACCTTTATAGCTTTATATGTACTTTCAGAAACTCATGACTAGTCAGATATCTGGGGTCTCCTGTCCCTCTTTGAGATAACCCCCTTTTTAATCTTGATAGTTCCCTTTTTAATGATCAAGTATGGCATGCACTAGGAATTAGATGGTTGTCAGATTTAATGGTAACAGTCGAAGGCAAGCAAGTCCTTAACAGTTCTGAGGGATTTGAAGCCTTATGGAACATACTCAAATCTGCCTTCTGAAAATACATATGCCTCTGTTTTATGATTAATAGATCTTCCTTTATGACATGTGTCCATATGTACCCTTTCCTCTACTCAATATGAAACATAAAAGTTGTCCTCCTATGTCATATATTGGCAATTATAAAGCATTAAACATATATTACATAAAAATAATGCTCTACAAAAATAAGATGCTTTCCTCAATATACACATAGGTTTCTCATATTAGCATGTGGTTTTCTGTAGGATTTAGTAAGGTATCCTCAAGAACAATCAAGAAGTGCAAATTGATCACATCTGCATTTGTAAAATTGGTACTTTTTATATATAATAGCTACTGGGATCTAGTCACCACTGTGGCAAGAAGTTTCACTACTACTCTCCCCTGACAAAGATGAGGATGGAATAACCCTACTGTGACTTGTAAATTTTGGGATTGCCATTCAGATCATAATCTTTGGTTAGCACTAATGTTCTGTGTTAAACAGATGTTAGGACTCCCCTCTTCTGTATCAAGTCCAACACATGGTTAGGCTTTCCCCCGTATTGCACCTTGCAGAAGATGGGATGTAGTTTTGGATCTTACAACCTTTAGTAGTACTGAGGGCCTATTTCACAGGAGAGGGCTTGAGCTCATGGTTGATACACAGGGCAAGTTTTGTTTTAATTAGAAATTTTCAATCTTTGAGAACTGATGAAAAAGTGATAAAAGTATGCTTCGTTATCAGATTTGGTTCTGGTTCATGTGGCTCCCAGGTAATTTCATCTGGCCATCAACTCCACTTGGAATCTGTCTATACAGTTATCCTGATATTAAATCTCGCTCTTGTTTTTATATCTAGCTTACACTTGACCTTACATACGGTATCTCCTTGCTAACATTACATTATCAATTGCTTTTTGTGCATAGTTATGTTTTCCCTCATTTCTTTAACATTACAGATATCCCATATACCCACTGTCACTCTTCCCTCTCAAATACACATGATAAGCAGGTGGGGTATTTTGTTTAGATGCTTTAATACATAGAAACACATCAGGATGGATAGCAGCATCATAAAATATAAACAAACTGGTTAACGGACAGACCTTACATACATACATGCTTACCATCTAAACAGCTTACTACAAAATGTCAGTCAGACTCGCACATGCTCTGTATTTATACACTTGTGCAAGCCCTTGGATAGCTTCTTAAAGGTACATACACACACATTGATCTACATCCTCCCTCTTAGAAAGATTGCCTTTGGTAAAAACAACATTAGAATTAAACATGCATTATCATAGACAATAGAAAGAAAACACAATGTTCATGTCTAAGTTGCCACGCATCTGTTACATGGTCTGGAGATATGACTGAATCGCATAACATAACACTCTGAACTGAATTTAGCAACAGGGACAGTCTTCGGTGAAGAACTCTTATCAGGAACTTCAGGATTCGTCACATGAACAGGAATATTCTCTGGAACTTCCTCTGGAATTGGAACACCGGACAACTCACTCTATGATAAACAGTCTTTCTCACAGGCTATGTGCTGTGGTATAGGCCCGGACACTGGTCTTAAATGTTAGTGAATCTGCCTAAACTCTGCTCCTTGTGATTCCACAATGTATGATCTTGGTTCTGGGCAAATACTCTTCACGACTCCAATCCGATCATAACCTTTGGGCATCTGCACCCTTACCACTTTTCCTTCTCATAATGGATTGAGCGGTTTGCTGGTGTTATCATAGTAGGACTTCCGGGTTAATCGCTTCTTCAACAGATTGATTTTCACTACCCTGTTGTTCCTGACACACGGAACCAACAATTGACTATGGATTGGTAATGTGGTTCTGGTTTGTCTCGACAGAAGTCTCTGGACAGGTGAACCAAGATGTATATCATGAGGAATATTTCTAAGATTCAAGAGATTCAGGAAAACATCACTAGTGTCTCATTCTGACTTCTCTAATAACTGTTTTACACTTTGAACTACACGTTCTTCCAAACCATTTGACTGCGAGTACTCAGGGCTACTTGTGACAGGAGTAAAGTCCAATTCTTTGGCAAATCTTTTAAACTGTTGGCTTGTAAACTGCGTGCCATTGTCAGGAATAACTTTGTATGAGCTTCCATGGATTGCAAAATGATGCTTCATCTTAGTAATGACAGTACTGGATGCTAGACTGGGAAGTAGGTCAATCTCGAACGAATTAGAATAAGAGTCTACTAACATCAAATAATGTTGACTATTCCACTCAAAGATGTCGGTGGCTACTGTCGACAAGGTAGTTCAGAATCCGGTTTAGCTGAAGTGGTTCCTTCTGTTGATGTGGCTTAGTACTATTACACACAGAACAAGATAAAAGTGCTCTCTGAGAATGTCTTGTGACAGAGAAGTCCAAAATACTAGTCCTCTCACCCTTCTTTTGGTAAAGTCGGTTCCTGGGTGACCGAGATGCAAGATAGTAATGTACTCTTGATGCAAAGACTTTGGAACAATCACTTTTGGACCTTTCATAATGATACATTTCTCAGACAAAATCTCATCTCTCTATGGAAAATAAGGTTGCACTTCTTGAGGTAAACTGGATTGCTTTGGTGGCCATCCTTGATTGATAAAGTAGTTGAGCCTCTGTAAAACTGGATCTGTGGCTGTGTGATCTTTCAGCTCATCAAGATATGTATCTGAAAAATTTCTCACTTCCATGACTTCAAAATCAAGGTTCTCATTCTCATGCTATTCTGTGGTGTTTATGGGTGATGTGGATAATGTATCAGCAAGATAAAGAAGTTTGCCTTTCTTATAGACAAGTGTGAAATTATACTTTTGCAATCTCAACATCATGTGTTGCAGTCTTGCTGGAGCTAAATGCATAGGCTTTCTTAAGATAATGACTAGATGTTGGTGGTCTGATTTGATCTAGATAGATCTACCACAAACATAATCATGGAACTTTGAACATGCAAACACATTTGCCAAAAGCTCTTTCTCTAGCTGAGCATACTGCATTTCAGTTTGGGTAAGAGTTCTCAATGCATAGGCAACAGGTTGATCTTCTTATACAGTGACTGCACCAAGACCAAATTTCGAAGCATCACATGAAAGAGTAACTGGCTTGTGAACATCATAGTGTCTGAGAGTTGGTGGACTAGCAGTTCTCTCTTTCAGGACATTAAATGCTCTTTGGTGTTGTTCTAACCAGGACCAGGACACATCTTTACGTGTCAGCTCTCTAAGCAGTGCTGAAACTTAGCTCAAGTCTGTAATGAACTACCCTAAATAGTTAACCATGCCAAGAAAATGTTGCAGGGCTTGAACAATGTCTGGAGCTGGCATCTTGAGAATGGCTGCTTGCTTTGAAGGGTCTGGTCATAGGCCTGAACTAGTAAACAAATGATCAACATAAATAACCTCATGTAACCTAAATTTGCATTTCTGTGGAGTGAACTTAAGATTTACTTGACATGCTCTTTCCAGAACTTTTTTGAGGTTTCTGTCATGCTCAGCTTCACCATGACCTCCTACAAGTATGTCGTCTACTATAATAGCACAAGGATATCCAGAAAAAAATTTGCTCCATTGCACGTTGAAAGACTTCACTTGCAGAATTTATCCTAAATGGCATTCTCAAAAATCTGTACCTTCCAAACGGAGTACTGAACATAGTGAGCAGTGATGAGTTCTTGTCAAGGTGAGTTTGCCAAAATGAACTCTTTCCATCTAAGACAGAAAAAACAGTGGCATATGGCATAAGAGCTACAACTTCTTCAACTGTACCCATTGGATAATGAGGTCTTTTTAGTGCTTTGTTCAAATCTTGTGGATCAGTACATATTCTGATGTCATCGGAGCTTTTCTTATGAGCTACCACCATGGAAGATATCCACTAAATTGGTTCTGCAACTGGACAAATCACAACTTGTCACGCCATTTTATTTAATTCAGTTTTGACTCTGTCCTGCATGGCTATTGGAACTTTTCGTGCTGGCCTGATAACTGGACTGACATCTGGGTTTAACTTCATGGAGTACACTACTGGAAACTTCCCTAGTTTGTCTTTGAAAAGATCAGCATAGGTAGAAAAAACGTATTGGGCAAAATTAGAGTAGTGGACTTTCAAGCTGACAGTGGACTTCCTTATTAAATAAAATCAGACCCATTTTCATACTGTCCCTGAGCCCTAATAATGACTGGACATGCCTCTTGACCACATAAAATAACAAGCTGTAGCTTCTTCCAGCAGAGTATCATGAAAGTAGTACCAAGCCTTCAGTCTGAATTTTTTCACCTCTATAAGCAACAAGCTTTGCATACCTTGCCAAATCAAGCTTTTCACCATGACACACTCTAGCAAATGTTTCTGCTGACATAACATTGCACTTGGAACCTGCGTCAACTTTGAGATCTGTGGGTTTTCCAGTTATCCAAACAGTACAAAATACTTCATTCTTTGCATTAACTGTTTCATAAAGCACTGACACACCATCAACATAAAGAGTAGAGTTGCAGCACTCTAATTGATCAACACATTTCTTAAAATGGTCCCTTTTAATGAATGAATGTGGGCTTTTTGATTTACAAAACTTCTTGAAATTATTCCATTTAGTGCATTTGTGGCATTGCTGACCAAAAGCTAAACACTTTCCCTTTTAGATTCATGGCTTCCACCATAATTATGATAGTTGGCTATGAAACTAGGTCGGGGCCCATGTTTTGTTTTTGCTGACTCACTCTGCTTCACTGAGAGTGTGCTAACTCTGGAATGTACTGGAAAGTTCTGGGATTTAGCAGTAGGTGCTGTAGGGGCTACAGCTGCTTCCATGTGCTTGGGCCTGTTTCTTTTAACCATGTGCTGCATACTATCAACATCAGCTTTATCATTGTGCCTTCTAGAGCTATTCTCATTTGTAAGCATATTTGTTTGCTTTTCTGTGAGCTCATATATCTGACAAATCTCAATGGCCTTATTCAATGTTAAATAACTGTCATGAGGCAAAATATTTCTCACAGCATCATCTTTAATACCACACACAAGTTTGTCCTTTATCAACTCATCCCTTAAATCACCAAATCTGCATGTTTTAGCTTTATTTTTCATGTCAGTTATATATATGCTGCAAAGGTTTCATCAGGCTTTTGATCCCTTGTGTAAACTAAGTGTCTTTCCTTTGTAACATTTATCTGGGGGTTACACATTTTTTCTAAATTTATGTTTTAAGCATTCATGGTCCTCTTTGACTCAGCCGGTACACAAATATGATGTTTTTTCCCTCTCCTGCATAGATATCAGGTGCATACACAAATAAACGCTCCCTTTCAATGGCTTCTGACCCAGCTAAATTAAGCAGAATAAATGCCTTTGTATGGTCATCTTTATCAGAAAATGCAGCCTGTATGAAAATGTCATTTTCTTGCTCAAACACTCTTCAGTTTTCTGAAATATTATGATCAAACATAAGTGCACTGTGTTTTTGAAATTCACCTGCCATGCCCAGAAAGTATGGACAAACACACTGAAAATATGGCCCTTGTAATTATGTACAAACTGCTCTGTGAGCTTGTAATAACATTCAAATGCACAATAAACTCCTCAAAAAAACTGAAGCAACTGCCTACATACAAGAACACGGAGAGTGCTACAAACAAATAAAAGCTACTGCAAGTCCTACTTTTATCATCAGACTGTCAGCAGTGTAGATCTAATATAATCTTTTCTCTGTGATACTCCTTCTAATTCCTATGCTGTGCACACTATTGGTCCCCTCCCTCCCTTTTCCTCCCATTTATTGTAAATAATATATACAGTTTTCCAAAGCTTTGCATTTATTTTATAGTCTTATATTTTATTTTTCTTGTATATTACATTTATTTTATTTTCTTATATTTTATTCTCTCATTTATTGTAACAAATATATACAGTTTCTCAAAGCTTTGCATTTATTTTATATTCTACCTCCCTTATGCTCGACTAAATCTGCTTTTGAGTTCACAAAGATAAACAGATGCCTTTAGGTACTGACCAGGGCTAGCTGATTGTTTTTCTCACCTCACAGCTTTCTCCCATTCCTGGTTCATAGCTTCCCCCTTCTCTTCTTCTCTTAACATAATTCTCCCTTAAGATATCCTTCAGTTTAGTAAAAGCTATTTTCTGGTGCAAAAGGAAACCAATATAAGCTCAGGAATAAAAGTGTCTGCTGTTTGTAACATATATATTCTTCCCCCAAAACCTGTGATACCAGTAAGGCAGTGTATAACTTACCTGCAAACTACCATCATTTCAGTATATCCGATTGCTTTTTTCTTGATTCATGCACCTCTTCCAGGTGGGCTAACCCAGTCTCTTCACCCTTGCTATGCTCGGGCTCACTCTGCTCCCCTACCCTACCCAAATTCCTACCCACACCCTCTTTCATTACATTTATACTCTACACCACATGTCTTCCTTTTCCTCCACCCAATCAGCCACTGTAATAACACCTTTTCTCCTTGACAACCACTCCTTCTACACTCTCCTCCCCTATTATAGCCTCATTACCTACCCGTCCCCTTCCTAGTCCCATCATTCTCTACCACATACTCCTACTTTTATCTTGAACCATCTCACTCTCATACCCTATACAACTACATATCAGCCATATCTACTACTCATTCCCTCTCTCTACTTTATCTCCTATAATGTGGCACCTCTATCTCTCTGTCTCCTGTCTCTTCTTCCTCTCACTAACAACCTCCTACCATGCTTCACTTTGCCTTCAACCCCTCTCTCCCACCCTCCCTCATGCTCTCAACACCCACTCTATCTGTTACCCATATTAAGTCTTACCATCAATCTTCTCCACCTCACCATCTGACCTCTTCAAAATTACTACTTTTTTCTAACTCATCTCTCCCAATTAGTTGGAAACATAGATATCCTTCTACTCCGAACCCTGCTTTGACACACTTTTCTTGGATGGGGACATCCACCCCAACCCAGGACCTCCCACTCCTTGCTTGTACAACACCTCAACACTAACCTCTCCCCCCACTTACCCCCTCCTAACAACACTCCTTACCTAACTCACTAAAAATCTTCTCACTAAATATTCAAAGCATTGTAAATAAAATAACAGAACTGCACTCTTGGATGTCTAATATATCTCTCCACATCCTAACTTTATTGGACATCTGGCTTAAACCACACATCCTCAACTTGGAAATCTTACCTCCAGGCTACAATATCCTTCACTCAGCTATAACCAATAAGCGAGGAGGGGGTGGCTATCATCTGCTATGAACTACTAAATCTGTCCCATCTCTCCATCTCTGTTCCATGTTTCTCACCTGCAGAAATCCTTATTGTTAACTGTCACCTAAACTCACACAATTTGTCATAGTCTCTATATACATTTCCCCCAGCAATAATATTCCAGTCCTAGAGAACTTTCTCTCCTGGCTCACTCAACATGTCCCCTATGAAACCATCATACTTGGAGACATTAACATAGACTGGCCTAAACTGTCCCCTTCATCCCCTATCCATAGTCTCAACCTCCATGGATTTCACCAACACATTTCTAACCCCACTAGAACTAACAAAAACTCCCCTTCTGATCCTGTCCTCGACTGTATTCTTACCTCACCTTCCAACCATTACCATAACCCTGGCATATTTCCAAACTCTTTAACTGATCACTCGTCAGCCTTTATTCATAGATTCACCCAACATTTTCCCAAAGACTATACTTACAGAATATGCCAGAACCTCACCCACTTTGACCCAGACACTTTTAACTCTAAACTATCTGGCATCAATTGGTCCTTACTATACCATCTCCCTCTCAATGAGGATGTAAAGTCCTTCAATAAGATTTTCATTGACACTCTTGATTCTATTACCCCTTCTAGAAAAATCAGAATTAAATCCAACTATACCCCCCTGGCTTACAAAACAAACCCAATTGATCATGCACAAAAGAGATAGCACCTGGAAATCCTGGGTTAAAAACAAATCCCCTCCCTTACTTCAGACATACAAAGAGCTCAGAAACCAGACCAAAAATAGCCATCAAAGATAAGAGAGCTTATTTTTCCTCTAAACAACGCAGCCCTCACAAAAATCCAAAAATTTCTGGACCTCCATCAACAACCTGCTCCACCCAGGTAAACCTACTACTCCCAAGCCCTTTCCACTCACCACTGCCACTGAAATTGCCACTCTCCTTAACAACTGTTTCATAGAAACTATCCAAAATATCACACAAAATGGTACATTTCACCCAACCCCTCTATCACCTCTTAACAAAACTCTTCCCAATACATTTTCTTTCCAACCAGTCACAATTACCGGTATTAAATCTCTTATAAATAAACTTAAGCCTTGCTCCCCCCCGCTGACCCTGTACCTTCCCACTTCCTAAAAATAGCTACACAATCCATGCCTACCCTATCACTATACTTATTAATAGTTCCATCTCTGAGGCCCTTGACACAGATATCTGAAAATCCTTTTATACAATCCCTCTTCACAAAGGTGGCAACTCTACTGATCCCTCTAACTTTAGAGCCATTGTTATCCTGTCCCCTCCTTCTTAAATTTTAGAAAAGTGCATCCATGTTCAGTTAATCAAACACCTTCTTGACAACAATCTCCTTACTCCTACCCAACATGGCCTTAGACCCCACTATAGCACAGCCACTGCATTACTCTCCTTTATTCAAACAATATGCAAGTACGTGACAATAACTTGCTCATCTCCTATCTATTCCTTGATCTTTCAAAGGCCTTTGATACTGTCTCTCACACTAATCTCTCTTCCTCCTCCATCAACTGGTTCTCTAGTTACCTCTCCAGCAGGCAGCAATCTATCCACTGGCAAACTGTCCTCTCTCCATTCCTCCCTGTAAATACTGGAGTTCCCCAAGGATTGATTCTAGGCCCACTTCTGTTCAACATATTCACTAACAAACTTCACTCTGCTACTAACCTCTCTACACTTCTACAATATGCTGATGACTCCACCCTTATCACTTCTGCGTACAACATCCCTGAACTCCAAGCTCTCACTCAACAAACCTTCACCTCTGTCGAAACCTGTCTCTCTAACAAATTAATACTAAATCCAAAAAAAAAACGAAACTCCTTCTCTTCTTCTCTAAAACACTCTCCCAGCACAAACCATGTTTCTTTATCACCACTCTTAATAACACCATCATCAAACCCGAATCCCATACCAAACTACTTGGAGTAATTTTTGATGATGAACTAAAATTCGATACTCATATCCAACAATGTATAAAAAAGACCCACCAGAAACTTGGACTTCTCTATCGCAACCAGAAATTTCTGTCACCTTCTTCCAAACCTTCCCTCGCTCAGATATTTCTTCTACCCTGTCTTCTCTATGCTGCCCCTGTCCTTACTAATGTTCAAACTTCACTTATCTCTAAACTAGAGAAAACTTATCACAAAATAGCCAGGTTTGCCTCTAATCTCCTCTATAAATCCCACCACTGTCTTGCCCTTAAATCACTCCAATTACCAGAATTCTCTAAACAACTACTTCTATCCCAACTTCACATTACACACTCTATCCTGAATGACCCTTCTTCTTGCCCTTCCATCTCCAATCTAGTCTCTTACTACAACCCACCCATCACCTTTGTACTTCCAGCAAATACCTTTTTAACATATATAAATCCAATAAAAATATAGGAAAGTCCCTCTACAAATACTTTGTTGCACATGTTTGGAACTCCCTCCCTCAAAACATAAGAAGCATTCATCAAAAACACCCGTTCATATAAATAACTTAAAATTTTTCTTCAGAGTACGTGGTCTTGCCCTTGTCTAACCCCCACTTGATCTAGCATCTTCTCTTCTCAACTTTAATTCCTTTTCCCCATTCTACTCTTTACTTCCTTATACTTGCCTCATATACCTTTATACTTCCCTCTTCCCTCACTTCCATAGCATATATATTCATAAATATCTTTATTTAAAAAAAAAGAAAAAAAATGTTTTTGATTGAATGGTTTATGTATTTGTATGTACTTCATGTGTGATATTCTCTAGACCTGTCAATTGTTGTTTAACCTACTCTAAGTACAGATGTCCTCTAACTGTTGATTTTTCTTATTATGTTTCATGGTGGTTTTAATTTTTTACTCATTTTTATTTTTGATTTGATTTTTATTGTAAAAATATGTAATACTTCTGGAGCTTTTCTCCTTAGGTCTCCACTGAAAATGGGCCCCTGGCTGAGTTGGACTAACCCGGTTAACAAATGTCAATAAATAAATAAAATAAATAAATAAATAAAATACTGTACTTTGAGAAATATGCTCTGAAATGGTCGTATCTTGCGAAATAACTTTATTGTAAAACTGCACAAACATGCAAACACTTTATACACTTTTGATAACTTGGGTATCTTTAATTAATATGAAAAATACATGCGTAGTGAAAATGCGGTCGTTTCCTCTTATCTTATTAATTTTATGCAATTCGAACTTTATTTCAAACATTTTCCGTAGTAATTCGAATATTTTTATCAATATTGGACATATCGGTTTATGCAAATATCTTTTAGAGCGTTCTGTACGCCTCTTTTCATATTTTGTGAATAAGAAACAGTTCTGAGCAAGTTTTAATATCTGAAATTCATTTCTGACCTGTTTTGTGAATTATGCTTACAGTAGGGATGATCTACTCCTTTATATTCCTCTAGTGCCAATCGGGCGCCCCTTAATCTCAAGCGAAAGAAACTGGAACTCTTTCTGGCAATAACTTATTTAGGCCATTCTTCTTCTAACCTCATGTCTCTTTAGATACGCTGCTTCTGACACCATGTCACTCGGCCCTCTCTAATATAGATGACAAGCAGGTGGGGTATTTTGTTTAGATGTTTAAATACACAGAAACACATCAAGATGGATAGCAGCATCATAAAATATAAATGAACTGGTTAACAGACAGACCTTACATACATACATGCTTACATCTCAACAGCTTATAACAAAATGGCAGTCAGACTTGCACGTGCTCTGTATTTATACACTTGTACAAGCCCTCGGATAGTTTCTTAAAGGTACATACACACACATTGATCTATACCCATTTTACATAATGCTTAGTTTACATTGTCTATGTATTTGTGTTATAGTTGCTGTGGTTTGTTCATTGGTTCCCTTGTTAATAAAGCATTATAAAAGAAGTTGTTATAACAAAATGCATGATACTACTTCTCTTGTTTTTGCTTAGATCATACATCATAAATGATAATCAAAAGGCCAAGTATGAGTGATACCAGAAAGTAGCTTCTGGCACAGAGGGAATAAAGTCCTCACTGTGATCCAGGTGATCGGTGTTCAGTTAATAGCATGGGGTGATAGAGAAGTTGGACAGTCAGGGTTTAAGTGAGTGGCCAGTGCCAACTCTCTCATCCTAGGGGGTAGGCAGATAGCCTATTCTGCAGAACAGCTTGATGCCTAGTGGCAGCTGGGTATATAGCAGTGGCATAAAGGGCCAGGGACAAGCACCCAACAAACAGTATGCATACACTGGTTGGGGAATAAGGTGCAGGCATGGAAGTAAACAAGAGATAGTGTTCTGACATTGTGGGGTTCCCACTTACCAAAGGCTGCCATGAGGGTTAATGGGGTTAGGACTAAGAAAACCCTGATTGCTATCTGAATAACACTTCCAATAATGGAATACATTTGGACTGCAGGCTAGAGACTGCCCTCTCTATTGAGAATTAATATCAGAATACAAGTAAAGAGAAAGAAATAGGGGATCCTAAGTTTAAGACCAGCACTGATAGAGTTTTAGGAGAATCTAGAACAGAAGCTGTGGTTAAAAAAGGACTAATTAGGAGGGCATATAAAATATTGGATGACAACTACAGGAATCAATCAGAGGAAGTAAGAAATGACTGGGAAGAGAGAGAGACTGGATAAGCACTTCACAAAGACACAAAGGGATGATATATGTATGGCTCCCAAATATGCAACAAAGTCTGAAAGATTTACAATTTTTGTTTTGAAGTGTTTGCATAGGTATTTCTATACCACAAACAGACTCCAGATTTTTTCCTTGGATAGATTGCAAATGTTGGAGGTGTGATGGGGAAGAAATGGGTAATTAGGAACCTATTTTTTGGGAGTAATGACCTGGCAGATTTTAAAAATTCCATGCAGAAAAATTGGTCAGATATACTGGGTAAGCAAATTGGTGTAACTAAGGAAATTATTTTTTTTCAGCTGTGATACAGGATCTGAATTGTCTAGACATATTAAGGACTTGCTGAGTTTAATTCTGGTGTCTGCCAAAAAAAAAAACAATTACTAGAAAATGGAAATCAAAGTCTAAACCAACCATATTAGAAGTAGTGAATATAGAAACAGAGATAAAAGAACTGGAAGTGGGATCCTTAGAGATGGGTAGGTGAAAAATACACAGAAAATGGGAATTGTGGGAAAAATGCATGCCAAATAATGTTTTGTAGGAGGAATGAGGTTTAAGGGAAGGCAGGAATTGAATGAGCTATGTAATGTTTGACTGACTATGACAATATAGAAGATTATATGTGATGTATGTTTGCAACTAAAAATATGTCAATATGGTTTGTTTTCATTTATATAACAGTATGATTGCTTATGTCATAAGTGATAATTCAATACAGACATTTTTTGTTAAGAAAAAACACTTCCAATCATGGAGATCTATATGGTTTTATATGCAGATCCCCAGAAAGGCAGCACATGGGTAAAACATCCTGAAGCAGCAGCTCCTGGAATGTTTTGACATCATTTTAGGTCTACTATGAGACTGCAGTTTTGTGAGCCATGTTGCATGATTACTGGGTATTTTCTCATTGTTTCTGATGTTTTGCAGAACTGGAGTTGTAAGTATAAGGAAGAGGGTTCCCATTGTTACACTTGATAGATATCTCTGTTTCCTTCATTTGTGGGAGACTTACTGGTGATTTTTTTGTTGTGGGATTCCATTGCAAATGCATTTGTGTAGGTAGATGACAAGATAAAAAAACACACATAAATAGATAAAGCAAGGTCCCTCAAGTGTCAGGTGTCTGAGTCAAAAGATGCTAAGGATCAAAATACTTATACATATTTGCTATGGGAAATCACTGCTAAAAAAGGTTCTATGGGTGTATTGGCAGTGATTCTTTTGTTCTTTGGTGATTTCATCTTTCTTCATATCTGTGAGAGTGCTGACTTGCTATATAGAAGTCCAGGATGTGTGTGGGGTACAGAGGCCTTGCCCCCTACAAAAAATGCTTACACTTTGAGTTTTTGCCCTTGCATGTTTTAGGCATACCTCTCAACCGTCCCTGATTTTGCTTCATATTTTTGCCTTGTCCCTCATAAGATTTTCAATTTTCTGGTTATTCACTGAGGATTCCAGTCAGTCATTAATGCTAGAGTTTCATAATTTTTATTGTTCAGAAAATGCATGTTGATTCAAAACCCGCTCTTCTGTTAACTTTAATTACAGTAATATATACAAATTGTCCCAGATTTTGGCCCTTCATCCCCCCATTATTTTTGGCTCTGTCCAGAATTCTTGAACCAAGTTGTTGAAACAGTACATTAGAGACACAATGCTATCAAGTTTGAGAAGGTCATTCTTCAGTTCCATAGCCATTCCATTATAATTCCTAAGCATTTAAGAAAAGGGATATATTATATAATACATTACATAATAATGTTATATTAGCATAACACTACATATATATACAGAAAGAGAGAGACTGTGCAATAAAGACCTAACAGTGGGACAGGATGTTAAACTATACAGCAAGTACATACTTATAACATAAAATCGAGGTGTTCTTTATAAAGTAAACTCTCGGGTAACCAGAACTCAAGCAACTGGCACTCTCAAGCAACCAGCAAAAAAAATATAGAAGAAATACAATACAATTTCCATGTGTTACACTTTCTGTTTCCCCCCCGCAGAAACATACCTTACATTTTTAGAGTTTTAGAGTTTTAAAAAGGAAGATAGGAATAAATTTCCTCTCTCCCAACCCTGAGAACAAGTCAAACCAAACAAATTTTATAGGGTTCAGTATTAGTCAGGCCTATTTTTAATAGTAACTCTCAAGCAACCAGAAACTACAGTTATTCGGCATCTACCAGTCCCCATGGGTGCCGGTTAACTGAGAGCTTACTGTAACAGACTGAGGAGCATACCTCTTAACCTCTTAGCACAAGAAATCTGGACAAAGCCACAAACAATGGGGAGACAAAGGCCTTAAAATAGGGACACACCAGATATTGCTCTTACAAATTTTGAAACTTGACAGACTAACAGGTTTTGCATTAGCATGAATTTTCTGAAAGATATGAAGTCTGAAACTGAAATGTCTGCCAATATTTTCTGATTTCAATCCTCAATAAGTTTCCAATGATTTGCAAGAAAACCTCAAATTTTAAGAGGAATAGACAAAAAATATGAGGCAAAATTAAGGACATTTTGTGAAAATCTATGCAGTTGAGTGGTATGCTGAGGAGTTTATCAAGGTGCTTGGACTCACAAGGAAGTTTGTGACATGGTGATTGCTGGAATGTCACATAAATTGACGTACATGCTAAGTGAAGTACATTGTGAGGAGCTATGTCTTCTGGTAAAATATGAGATACTATTCAATTACTGTCTGAATACTGAGAAAAAGAGGAAACAAGTGGAGTAAAAAAAGGAAGGCAGCTATTATTCTCAACCTCCCAAGATGGCCACAATTTGGCATGTTTGATTGTTTCCTTTGCTTCATAATTCCTAGAATGGTATATAAGATGCATTGTCAATCTGATAATTGGTGTAAATCGTTAGGGCTGTGAGTGTAGTTCCTTTGGTATAGGGTTTGATTCCCTCAACAATCATTTTGCCTACTATGTGATCTTGAGCAAGGCACTTAATCAGGAATTTCTCCTGGTCACCCCTAAAAAGGGACTATGTGTCCAGTGGACTTACCTGGTTAACATATGGATACTATTATTTTATATACCGAGATAAAACAAGAAATTGTAGAATTTAGCTACCAGTCAGCTATGGCAACAATTCTAGTTAAGTGTCACTGTTTGACTGAATGATTTATATAATAAAACAATACCTCTGCTAAAATACATATAAAGGAAAAGTTGTAAGGCATATCTAGATATAAAACTGAACTGGGACACAGGATCTGAATTGTATAAACATATAAGGCCTTACAAAAGTTTAAAGCTATTGGGTGCCAAAAAAGCAATTACTAGAAAATGTATTATTTATTTTTTTATTTACATTTGTTAACCGGGTACTGTCCGACGGGGCAAGTAGCCCATTTTCAGTGGAAACCCGGGGAGAAAAGCTCCATAACAGTAACAATTAGTTAATTGTCTGAGTAGTCATGAACAGAAATATTAGCAAAATAATGCAATTAACAAAGTTACAAAGAGACAATTAGTCATGAAAAAAAGTCACAGTAATAATATAATACAGAGATATACATAATATATCACAGAATAAGCATGGGATTATAAGCACTAGCTGCTTATAGGTGCTGAAGTGAGGTGCATGAGAAAGGGAGTTGGAAGAAATAGGAGAAAGAAACTAGCCAGGAGCAATACAGGGGCAGAGCCAGTTGCTATTAAGATAATCTTTTAGGCTTTTGTTAAATGAGGACATGTTGGAATTGTTTTGGATGTGCTGAGGAAGCATTCTGGTCCTCAGCTATTTTATAGGTATAGTGGGAGTCACAATGATAGTTGTGTGACTGGGTAATTTTTAGCATTTGTTTGTTGGAAGACTTAAGGGACCTGCAGTTAAAGTTAGGTTGGACCAGGCTTGAAAGTGCACGGTAGTTACTGGGGCTGTGTATGACTTTATGGGCAAAGGTAAGTTGGTTTAGCATTAACAGGTTAGGAGGTTCCAGCCAGTTGAGTTGTTGATGAACAGAGCAATGATGAATTTTATGTGGTTGATTGGTGGCAAACTTGGCTATTTTGCTACAGCAGGACTCTAGGTTATTAAGGTCAGCCTTACGTAGGTTGGTGAAGATATGTGAGCAGTAGAGTAGGGTAGATAGTAAGTGAGATCTAGCTGTGACTAGCCTGGCTTGGTGTGTAAGGTATGGTTTGGTCCTATAAAGAGCTCCATGTTTAGTGTGGACTTTTTTGTTAGGGAGATATGTTTATCAAATTTTAGTCTATCATCTACGGTAGCTCTTAGGAGCTTGGTCTGATTAGTAGGTTAATTTTTTTGTGCCATCTGAGGAGTGAATAGAGAGAGGTATTGAAGTGAGTTTGGATGATTTGTTTGTGAAAATCATTAACTTAGTCTTGTTTGGGTTTAGGATGAGTTGATAATTGGAGAGGTAATTTTCAATGTCCAGGAAAGATTTTTGCATTTTGTGTTGAAGTTCTTGGGTGAAAAGGCTGAGCAGATAAGAGAGGAATTGTCTGCATATTGGATGATAGTGGCAAGTTGGGTGGTGGAATTTAGGTTGTTGGTAAATATGACAAAGAGGAGGGGACCAAATATAGATCCTTGGGTTGCCCCATTGGATACTGGCAGTAGTGTGGAGAGTTTGTTCTCCCATTTTGTAGCCAGTTGACGGTTAGACAGACAGCTGTGGAACCATGTTAGGGATGATGAATTTAGATTATATGTTGCAAATTTGTTCAGTAGCAGTTGGTGTGATACATTGTCAAAGGCTTATGACATATCCAGGAAAATTGCTGAGACTAGCTGTCCTTCATTTTTGACGAATAATATCAGTAACGGCTATTAGTGTTGTGTTTGTACTATGTTTAGGTCTACAGCTGTGCTGAGAGCTAGATAGAAGGTTGTTAGTGATGAGGTGATTCAGAAGTTGTTGGTGTGTACATTTTTCTAGGATTTTGGCTCTGGGAGAGAGGAGAGCAATGGGTCGGTAGTTTGAAATATCTCTAGAGGGGCCGCCCTTGTGGAGGGGGATGATGTGAGAAATTTTCCAGAGGTGAGGCACGTAATGTTCTGAGATAGAGCAATTGATTAGAATGGATATGGGGTAGGTGATGGATGGAGCAGCTACTTTTAGAAATTCATTGGGTAGCCTGGCAGCAGCAATACAGCAGGGTTTTAGTTTACTTAAGAGTTGTTTTGTCTGAATGGGTTTAAAAAAGAAAGAGTTTGTGTTCTCAGTGGTAGGGGAGGGGATTGTGAGTAGTAGGTTTTGTTTACTGTATAGGAGGGAGGTGATAGAGTTGATAAAGTGAGAGTTGACCTGTGAGGCTAAGTGGTTAGAGGTATTAGAAGTGGACGGAGCAGGGCTGAAGGTTTTACCCAGGGTTAAGGAGATGGTTGATATTTTGCCATAACTAATGTGGGTTTTACTGGTGCTTTTGCTGGTAGGTTAGAAAGTAAGCCTTTTATCTTTGATGACTTTTTTCTTAGCTTGGTTTCTTAGCTGCTGATATAGGTTGAAATCTCTTTTGTCTTTGGTGGTATGATATAGTGACCAGGTTCTATCTGTTTGTTTAATTAGAAGTTTAGTATCATTAGATAGCTATGGTAATTGTTTGGATTTGTGACATGTTTTCCAGGTGGGGGAAAGATTATTTAAGATGTCAAGGAATTTGTTGTTGAAGTATTCCACTACAAGGCCCAGTTGTAAGTGTTTTAATGGAGAACAATCGCAATGTTGAAGTGACAGATTAAATGTGTCAGGGGAGATGTTTTTCTTGCTACATGTGTATTTGAAAGGA